>NC_091120.1:74990707-75268207 GCF_040183065.1 Periplaneta americana
TATAACGTTCCCTTCATAATAGAAAATGTAACTTTAATTTGAGTTATGTTTAAAATAGGTCTATAATAGGTAAATACAATATGATTGCATTACCTGCACCTTTACTTGCAAATAAAAACTGCCGAGCGCCTTTATTGTTATATAATAATTAATTACTCATAATTTCCAAATCATTGGCTGGTTCTACTTAAAATCTGAAACTACATTACAAGCTTGAACTTACCTTCAGTATTATACGAGCGACGCGCTGTTAATGAAGATTTGACATACATAATAATTGCTGCACTAGAATTCTAATAATTCTAAAGTAGTGTAAATGTAAATAAATCCTGGTTGGAAGGAAACCTATCACACAGAGGCAATAGATGAAGTCAATGTGAACAAATTTTGTTAAATAAGTTTTTTATATGTCCAATAGTTTTGAGAATACGAAATGCAAGTTTCGCAACGCTGCAAAGAGTAGCTGTGCTACTTGAGGTCATTTCTCTGCAGTGGGGGTGAATGTAACTGTAATCATCCACTCCGCAAGACTTGCGAGAGGAGAATGTAAACAAAAACGTCATATTAGATATGTCTCGATCAAATTACTGTAGGTCAAGACGTAAAGTATTGAATTAATTAACTACGCAAATTGTTTGGTTTTAACATTTTTATTGCGCTGTAACCTTAAATTTAACTATAAACTGAATACCATGAAACTTATTTACCATTAAATTTACAGTAATGTTAAATAGTGCGTTGAGTGTTACGTGTGTAACAAGAAACTTTTATGATAAGACGGTTTAGTTTACATTCTCCTCTCACAAGTCTTGCGGAATGGAAAGTTGGAATGACACTTACCTCCACTGAGGAGCAGTGACCTCAAGGAGCACAGCTACTTTTTCCAGCGTTGCAACACGTTGCATTTCGTATTCTCAAAACTATTAGATGTATAAAAAAACTTATTTGACAAAACTTGTTCACATTGACTTCATCTATTACTTCTGTGAATTAATGTAATAGGTTCCCTTCCACACTGTGTATTATAACATCTTAAAGCTCTTTTTCTGGGCATTTTATATACAGGGTACAATATTATAAGCCTTTTAGCTTTTGAATTATCTCTAGTTCAAGCAGTCTTCAGTATTTCGTTCCCTGAATCCTTATCCGGTTCCTTCACCAGGATTTCTTCAGTGATACTTCGATATAGGCGCATTTACGTCAAAATACTGCGGGAGAGACTGCCACCGCTCAAGATAAAATACAATCCAAAACGCAGCACATTTCGTGATGTTCAAGAAAGACATGGACACAAACAATCATTCTTTGTGTGGATGAAGTAGGGATACAAATGAACAGGCTTCGAGACTTTGGACCCGATACAATAAGTTTACTGTGCATGTACTATAGGTTGTTGACTCGCTGCAGTTAGTGAAAGATGTGTTGAGGTAACAACATTGCTATTTAGAGTAGAGTACGGTAGTATGGGGAAACACAGTATGTACATTCTGAAAGTAAATATATATTACACAATGACAATGTCAAGAGAATATGAAAAGCATTTATTCTCCTGTCTTTTATAAGCATTTGTGTTTAATTATATACAGTGTTAATGGTGGAAATAAACATGTAGCAATTTTAATTTCTTCATTTACCCTAATGGTCGTATTTAGGAAGTGCAGTTACAGTACCGAATTGCAATGTACTACAAAATACATTTTCAGTGTCCCAAACGTAAATCTTTTTCGTTTATCTACCAAACACAATTTGTACTGTGAAAAGCTGCGCTCTACGTCGCATAACGTGATAGGAGCAAAACGAAAAAAACCTAACATCATTGCAGTCTCTAAGAGACAGTCCTTTATTTTCGGGTGACTGTCCACTAATTTGCTGTTTATATTACACAATGTTCCAGATCCGTTACTTTTAGATAAAATTGATTTCCACTTCTGTTTTACACGTTCAGTAACCGGTGTACTTGGTGTCTCGTTAATTCTCTGTGTCATTTCCTCAACTAATTTGAAGGCTTCCGGCATCTCTTGCTTCGACTTTTCTAACCGTTTAATAGTTTCAGACACAGTTTGAAAATAGGTTTATATGAAAACTAAATTATTCGTCAGAACCTTCAAATCCAGAGCGTTTTCCTTTGCGTATTTGTTGACATTCATTGTACAGTACTCCCACCCACTGTACGTTTACCACTATACTCATTACGCCGTTATGCGGATTTCCCACTGAATTGCTCTATTGGGACAGAAGTCTCGAAGCCTACAAATGAATCAATATTAGAGAAAGAAATGGAAATGATAAAGATGATAATGATTATGACATACGACAGTATTTGTGTTCGTGTATTTATTAAGAAATGGATTGGGTAAAATAGAAGTTTCATGGTAATTTTACGAAATATTTTGAAAAATTTAGTGAAAATTGTATTTTCATAAAAACACTCAAATATAAAAATAAATATAAATTTGTCTTTAAGTCCTATGGGACATAAAAATTTTACAAACGAGCTAAGCACAAATTTATTTATTAGAATAAATGCCACTTCTCGCAGGTACTTCAGTATTCTTCGCCCAAGCCTTATTCCTTCTGACACGTAGCAGTTTCTCGATCACAGATGAGCCCCTCAGCGCACTCACAAAACGTGAGGTACACGTCAACCAAGTCCACTGAAATTCCATGCGGGTAATTCACTGTGGTATCGAAGGGTATGTTGCCGGGACGACAGATGTCCCCCACTCCTCCTACATTCGCGCACATGGGAAAGCTGTAGCGAGTGTTGCCTGGGGAAAAGAACACATCATCTTGTTAATTGTTGATAGCTGCAATTAATAAATATATTTGTATTTTTAAACTTTTGGCATTCATGTTTTCTTACTTAAAAAAAAAGTTTCTGACTTAAAATCTAGGAACTATTTAGAGATATAGTGGACTTTCCTAACATAAGTTCGACTGAACAAAATTGAAAGTTCAGCCCAGTAAGGGTAATGAGTGTGGCAGGTGAAATGAATACAAATTCTTATTGGTTATTCATCAACGAATACAGTACTGTACTTGCATTTCCTGCTCGCCCCGAGACTTGTGTATGCGCTTCTAGTACCACAGTGGGTTTCGACAGTTCCGTCTCACAAACGGCACAATTCTCAAATAGAAAAAGAGGAGTTCATTAACTTAAAATCAGTGATTAAATATGGATGTCTTAATCAATAAAATATTCTGTTTTCCTTTAACAAAAGTATCACGACAAGACACAGAACCAATTCCCATTCAAATGCCGAACCTATTTCTTAGTGCCTGTATAGGGGGGTGTCTAATTCTCCTAAGTAAGCAGTCGAACTACAGTCCGCACTTCAGGAGAAGATCCGAGCAAGAAATGTGAGTTTTTCCCCTTTTACAACCAACTCCCCAACATGGAACCCTCCAGCCAATGACTAAGCTTGTTTGTCCCAGCCGGCCAATGACACCATCTCCATGTACCTGTCCTTTCAGAGGAGCTGAGTTACTATTTGAACTCTCCTCTCACCCCGCAAGAACCATACCCCCCTCGCAGGCATCTTCTCGTGAAATTTGGACAGTATAGGATGTCGAACTTGTTTTCTGTCGAACTCAAGAGCTTCTACTGTACTGTCATCAGGATAAATGGATTAGGTAGAAAAATCGACAAGAAGCGATTCTTCAGATCTGGTACTTTATCGCTTTAATTATGTAACCTGTATGCTGTTCATATATGTTGGGAACACTCAGGGGCAGGTATTTATGGAGATTAATTTTATTTTATCATTTGTGTTTTTTAATACTGGATTCGGCGGAGATTGTTGGAGATTGTTTTGTACTCTTGACGGAGATTAATGGAAATTTTGGAGAAATACAATTATTTTGGAATTGGAGTATTAACTCAGTATGAATATTACTTTCCAAATAATTAATATTAAAGGTTCGCTAGATTCTCGTAAAGGCCAATACACAATATTTGCTGGATTGAGACTGTATTTTTACACACATTCATTAAAAACGAAAAAAACCTGCAGCCTTCAAATTATCACTTTCAAATTATTAGAGAAATGTTGCATTTTTCGTCTTTTGAGTTCACTAATATACTCAGAACACCTGGAATACCATGTAATGTAGTCTACTTGGATATGTTACAAATTCAAGTGAAAAAAAAAATCGAAAAGAAACTCAGAATATGAAATTCGCTATAAAACGACGCAGTAATTTGCGAATTTGTTCATAGTTCCCTATTAGAATCGCGATTTGTCGCGATTGTTTTATCCGCATATTATTAATCAGAATCACTTGATTCGTAAAGATAAGTAAAAATCTATTGTATATCTATTATGTCGTGATTTTTGCGATCTCCATAAATACCCGGCCCTGGGAATACTGAATAGAAACAAATAATGTAAAATCCAAAATTTTGTTCTAAATTGTATATTTTAAATTCGATGTCTAGTGTATTTTCTCTTAATTATAAATTTTGAATAATTTTCCCAAAATTTCTCAACAGAAAACGGATTAACCGAGAATTTCATTAAATATAATATCAATACCTGGAGTAGAAGCTGAAAGAAAGAAGTATGAAATGAAGTATTAATAAAAAAGATAACTCTGTACACAAGAAAATTATCACAACATTAAGAGCGAAGATCAATTTTTGGAACAAGTTAAACAATTCCACTATCTTGTTCTACTCTCAACATCAGCTGTAATGACAGAACAAATGAAGAAATAACAATTTCAGCAGTACGTAGGTTATATGTCAAGTAAGAATTATTGTAAAGCATAAAAGAAGTGACAAATAAAAACAAATTAACAGTATTTAAAAAACATTTTATGTAGGGCTATCCACTATAACATATGGCGTGTGGAGTCATCACCTTCACCTTCCAAACATAAGTTAAACTTAAACGATTAAAATAAGGTATCGTACTGAAGAAAGGTACAAAAAACTAGAAGAGGCAGGATTAGGAACCAAATAATAAGATTAGAATAAGGAAGTATTCCACTAAAGGATATTATAAAATCAGTATAGTTATGATGTAACCTGAATGTATAACGAAAGTTGCCGTATTGCGAGGTATCGTACTGAAGAAAGGTACAAAAAACTAGAAGAGGCAGGATTAGGAACCAAACAATAAGATTAGAATAAGGAAGTATTCCACTAAAGGATATTATAAAATCAGTATAGTTATGATGTAACCTGAATGTATAACGAAAGTTGCCGTATTGCGAGGTATCGTACTGAAGAAAGGTACAAAAAACTAGAAGAGGCAGGATTAGGAACCAAACAATAAGATTAGAATAAGGAAGTATTCCACTAAAGGATATTATAAAATCAGTATAGTTATGATGTAACCTGAATGTATAACGAAAGTTGCCGTAAAATGACCTGGCAAGTGAGAATGCAAGGAAAGAGGACCAGAGAAAGATCCTGACAGACGTGGGAAGAAGAAATTTAACATACTTTAAGGGAGAGGGGAATTGAATGGATTATATATATATATATATAACGCTCTTTGTAAATCCTCTACAATCTACACCAGGCATGCCCAGTTGGGGCAGATCTAGCCTTTAAACGAGGTGCAGCAGTTACATAGAATCTCGCAATACCATGCAAGCATACAGCGTATTCCCAATTTCTCCGGACCGGTGGCATCAATGACGTCACGCTGCAGCGAAATAGGAACAAAACTGCTGGAAGGTTGGATGGCTATCATGGCGGCTATAAAAGTTGTTGTATATGCTATAATAGAACGATTTTGCCAAATTTCCATACTGTCATCTCCCTCAAACGAAAGAAAGCATAAACAATTTATTTCTTGATTCAGTACTAATAATTAGTCTGTTGACATGTTCGTTCATAAGCCATTAACATATATATTTTTTTTTTACGTTGTGCACATTACAAACAATACAGCAGAACACACCGCCACGACACAACAGCACACGATGTCATTCGTCTGCTAATTCCCGCCCTATACAAGAACCAATCGGATTCACTGATGGCGGCTGATGGAGACTGCCACCACCTCTGCAAGCTGATGGAACCGGTGCGACACCGGTGGAGTCATCGTTGAAATTCGGAACACCATGATGCCATCAGATTTGCTCAGCGCTGGAATTCGGAGCACGCTCATACGAATAAAAGATATTAGATAGCTATTCTACGTCAATGTCGCACCTCGTCTGAAGACTAGAGTTGCCCCGACTGGGCATGCCTGGTCCACACCATATTATTTTATGGTAGAAGTTTCGATTAAGTAAGAAAACGAATTGTGACAATGAAAAAAAAAAAAAAAACATATTTGTCTGAAACAAGTATCGGAATGCCTATTAATGATATAATTACGCATTCTTTATACCTTCTGCCTCCATCTCATTCTTCCCTCTACCATTGTGCTCCTTTCTGCTTGTCTATTTCCATACAACTCTGCCTGCCATTTTATTAAATAAAATTTTGTAGCTTAGGTATAAGGTGAGGGTTTCCTAATCCGAGGCTGTGCTCGGCGTGAGTTCGAATTTCGTTTCGGGTGACTGCTTGGTGAATTTTTTCCGATGTTTCGCTCAACTGTAAGGCAAATGTTGGGTAAACTACAACAAATCCTCGCCAAAATATTATCTTGCGATTACAGATTCCAACGACTCTTGATAATCTCTATGATGATATAGCATCATCATCATCATCATCATCATCATCAACAACATCAATATTTGTGGGTTAAACTGAATGGTTTGTGCCGATTCATATGGGAGCTAAAATTTATCCCTCTTATGTTTTCTCGGTCTACCAATGTGTCTAGATTATTTTTGGTTATAAAGTAAGAGTTGTTTGGCTATGCAATTACTATCCATTCGGTAAACTTGTTCCTGTAGTCTATTCTTCTATCTTATTAAATATTTGCAGCTCTTTCGTATAATCTAGGTTGGAATATCCTGCCACATTGCTGCTTCTATCTTCTTCAGTTGATTCCTTGTCAGGGTCGAATTTTCTGACTCATAGAGTAACACAGGAGCTGTCCTAACTTTACAAAATTTGAGTTTAATTTGTTGACTGCTTGTTTTAAAATGGTTTTAATCGTTTCACACATAGTTAAATACAGGATTGTTAAATGATATATTAAAACATACGTATGAAATAGTAAAATTCACTCCAAAAACAAGATTATTCTATTTAAAAAACCTTAAGGGTGAGTTACATTAAAATGAAATAATCACATTTTTCGTTACAAATGGTATTTTTTTTTTTTTATTTTACAGTTTAAAATATCTTGATGCTAACAGATTATAATTTCGAATTTGTGCGCGTTTTAAGTCCCCTGCAAACTCTGCAGTTTGTTAAGCATTTATTTTTATCAGTGTTTAGTGTCTGCATTTTGCCCATGTTTGAAACTTGTCCCCTTCCATAAATTCTGCATGCTAGCTGCATGAAAACTTTTTCACCTCCCTCAATCTATACTGTATGAGAAATGGAATGAATATCTCAGATTGATTTTAAAAGGATTAAAAAATTGTTTGTACAGTCGTGGCAATTTTTTTCGCATCTGAACTACAATAATGTAAATATTTTTAGACAAATCTAATTAGCACAAATGAAATTTTCATGCCCGTTATTAATGACAGTATGCTAAACATATTGTAACATTTCAGTTTAAAATATTTTTATTTAAGGAGATGAAAACAAGTGAATATTTTATGTAACACTTTAAAAATATATAAACTATTTTCCACTTGAGCTGAGAATTTGTGTGCATACTATTATACAGTATCGAATAATATAAGCTGTATTAAATATGAAAACTGTAGGTCCAATAGCTTAGCTTAGGAATATCCTTAAGGTTGTGGCTGAGGATTAGCGAGTCTAACTCCGAACCCAGCGGTCCCGGGTTCGATTCCCAGTGAGGACGAGTTACCTGGGTGAGGTTTTTTCGGGAGTTTTCCCTCACTCCTAAGGATGAATATTAGTTAACTTTATTAGGCGATTGGAACCCCCAATCATCTTCGCTACTTCCTTTCCTCCCCCATCCTTTCATCATCTCGTTTCTGGTTTTTCAGATCACTCCACAGGCGGCCTCCCGGGACTACTGGCTCTCTCGACCGCCCTCTGTGGAATGTAGTTAAGCGACGTTGGGTGGCTTCTGCAATGGCACCCGAGGCGGACCTACTCGGGGGAAGAGTTTCGCCTCGGACCGATAGGGGGGCCTTGGGGGAAGTTGCCGAAGCAGGAATGGTACATGGATTCTGTCGGCTGTAGGGATCGGTCGTTAAGGGAGTCATGTGGTTTGGGTGGTGCGCGTAGGGGATCTGTGGCACTCAACTCATTCCATATCGAGGGTTAACGCAATCCGTGCCCCCCCCCCTCAGTTAAATTCAATTTCATTACATCCTTAAGATAAAAATAATATAAAATGGAGACTCCGTAAAATGTTGAATCTTTTACGATTTTCTAGGAATCACTAAGTTAAAGTAAAATCCTTAAATTACCAATAACACAACACTGAGTTTCTGAGCATTCCCCTGGATCCACGCAGCCTATGTACGAGGGACGATCAGATGCTCCGATGACGGTTGCTGAAATCATCATCATCGTTGTTGTCCAGACAAACGAGCCCATCTTTTATCTGACGACGTCTTATCCTAAAAATAAAACAGTAACTTAAATCATACATAAAACAATAGAAATATCCATTTCATTATATTCAACTTAATTTTGTTTTTATAACATTTTATCTTTGACGTCAATCATTACCGTACTGCTTACTTTTTTGGAACATATATTACTTCAGAAATCCAATGTAATTAGATTGTTATTAACTTATGTAAAATAGACGACACAGTCTCTTAAGAATAAAGGGAAATAAGGTTGACTACTATTCATCTTAGAGTTTCTCTCTACAATGTATATAAATTCAGCCTAACCTGTCCAGTCATCTCATAGAGGATAAATAAAATCTTAAGTGAATATGCAACGAAGAATAAATATAATCCTTCATGTTTGCTAATTTCTTTAAAGAAAGGGTTTTTTTTCGATGTAGAGTTCATCTTAATTTTTACGCGACATATATAATGAGCTATTTAGTAGAAATGGCTGTAAAACATGCAAAACATTGCCGAATAATTTAATTCATAAACATCTACTGAATATGGACAAAATACGAGGAGAAATCGCTGTAGAAACACTGCATTACCAAATCTGTTTTTACGGTATCGAAAACCTGTATTCTCGTGAAAATTTGGATATCGGTTTTTTGTAAAATCACAGTATGATACTTTCTCTTTATGAGCTACTTTGCATAATAGAGAAGTAAGAAAAATATTCTTTTTATTTTTATTTTGTAATGACCCATCGGACCCCTTTGTTTATGGTTAAATATTTATTTTTGAACACAAGCAAAATAAATTTAACTAGTTCTGTAATCTCTCTTCCTAAATCAATGGCGGTTTCTCGGGGGAGGGAAGGGAGGAACGTCCTCCTCACATTTTCTTCTTTTGAAAGTAAATACCAAATAAAATATGTGCCTTGAAATTCGAGGAAGATTCGATAATTTTTTAAGTTCACAGCTATAAGAAACACTCGGTTGATAGAGTTTTAAACGACGCGCGCTCATGTGCTGTGGAAAACCGTGAGAAAGATGCGAGATTGTCTGTGTAGAGAAAAGGCACTTCATTCCTCCTCTATTGCAGTTAACACACATAGACAACAGCGCACTAGCAGCCAGAGAAAGAAGCAGAGTTTTAAAGCGAGTAAATGAACGGAGAGGGAGGAGATCCTCCTCTGAATCAGTCATGGGGGGGAAATAGAAACCGACTGGTCGTGCAGCAAGCTCGCTACCGCTGCCACCTAACGATGTTGCATTCAACCGGACTATAACACATCTAGGAGGAGACTCAAGAAAAACAGTTTTAACGCAACGCTATGAAAGACACCATGTAAACTTTTTTTAAAATTATAAATAAAAAATATTATTCATTGCACTTTATATAGGCTACTATTCATGGTTTGAAAGTTTCGTGGATATTTGAAAGTTAAAGTCGGGTTTATGTAAAACAAAGAGGAAGTAGTTTTACGTAGTTGGCCCTGAAATTCACTTCTATTCATTGTTTACTAGACAGGGCAACAGCCAAGTTGTCAGTTTTGTACAAATATATTTGAAACTGAAAGTAGGTACTCCAGACTACATCATTTTTAACATAAAAAAAAATTAATCGGCCACCGGCAGCTTTGAACAATAATGATAGTATGACTTTACAAGTATGACTTCAAAAGCACGTGATACTGAACTTGTAAAATGTACATGTGGCAACACAGACCACGTGGGTGGGTGCAGTGTTCTCGCTTTCCTCAGATTATTTCCCATTCCCATTTCCATTTCCGTAAAAGGGTTCCGGTTACGAGTTAGTAGCTAGTCTCTTCCAACACGTGTGATGCTGTAGTGTGCTCGAAAAATGCTGCGAGGTTGTAAATTTCCTTGTAATTGTTCATTTGTGCAATTATTCAATAATGAATGGAAGTGAAAACATAATATATTTTGAACAATTTAGGAAACTCAGTTTACAAGAACAATTTATTGCTATACAGAAGGGAAGGCCAACCCCAACACTACCTGGTCTTACATGTATGCATGTAGGCTAATTTGTAGCATGTTTCATTCAAGAAGGTGTAATTTAATGCTGTTAACTTCTTTCCTCCTCTTAAGAAATATGCAGAAGCTGCCACTGCTTCCTATCACTGTTTAAATTGCACAACATATTTTCAGTAAAATGTTTTACTTTGCTTGAAAATGTTGTCATATTATGTGCTGAAAAAGTATAGGCTTACACAACTACGGAAATTTGTGTAGAGAGTTTTCAGAGTTGCAAACTTCCATTTGAAAATCATGAAGATACTTACCACGTTAACAGTGTCAAAGAGAGAACTATTATTGCGAAGAGAGGTAATTACACAATTACAAAGAATATCAAACCGGATATATCTATTCATTACTAGAAATTAAATATTCCAATTAAAAGATATGCACAAGTAATAATCACATTGTTTCTTAAAGTAAATAGATATGAAAGCCATACTACTACAATATTTCTACCTTGTCAATATTTCAGCCCTCTGAGATGAACGTATTACAATGCATGTTAGATTGTTCAGTATTATATACACCTAATAATGTTCAATTGATAATGAATAAAAATTTATCTTTAATGAAATGTTTCCTTCTCAGAAGCCAAATACACTAATCTGACAACAGAATTATTAAATATGGGGCGTTATAAATCATTGACATCTACAAATTGACAAACTCCTCAGCCAATCAGATGAGAGTTGTGGAAAACAGAGTATGTCATTAAACATTGTCTCATACGACAAAGCTGACGTGATTATAGGGAAATTAAATTCTTTCATTTAATATTATGGATTGGCCAGTACCGGTATTCGAGAAGTTCCATAAATTCGTGACGCTACCACAGTAGGGTAACAGTGGTAGGGTTACTACCTTAAAGCTTCTGGACTCACTTTGAGCTTACAATGATGGTCCCATACTGATGTTATGGATCACTAAACAACGTAAGGTATCAATCGTTGTTACACATCTGCTATGACATGTTGAATATATGCATATCAACATACAAATAAAAGGGAGTGACAAGACTTTCGGACCTCACTGTATATTCTACTTAATAGTTTTTCAGCATTTATTCTCTGCTTAATTCCTTGGTTTGCTGTGTGTTCTAGTAGAAACACTTGCACCGAGTCCGAAATAATCCATTTCCATAAGCAGTATTCTTTCTCTGTGGGTATAATATTAAATTGTTATCCTTAATTTCCGTAGTTCAAGACAGAATAAGCTATTTTATATAAATATGCTATTCTCTTGCAATTTCTTCTCTTCAATTTAGACATGATACAACTTTGCTGCTTTGTTCAGTTCGGTTTTATTTCCTTTTTTCGAATGTTTTCTATTTTAGTATAATATTTGTTCGTAGATAAATATATATTTTCATTATATAATTCGTGTGGCCCCTCGATTCTAGTTTTTTTTTATTCCTATAACCATAAATCGTGATGCACTTGGGGAGCTGCAATAAGTAGCGAAATCCGGTTGCGAATGCCAGCTATAACGGCTGGGGGGATCATCGTGCTAACCACACGATACCTACATTCTGGATGGATGATCGTCCACCTCTGCTTCGGCATGTGGGCGTGAGGCCAGCGGCCGGCTGGTCGGTCTAGGCCCTTCACGGGCTGTAGCGCCACGGATTATTATTTTTATTATTATTATTATTATTATTATTATTTATTTTTTATTATTATTATTAAAAATTGAAGCGATGTTAGACAGTAATTACTTGGCCATAGGCAAGTTGCGTGTTAAATAGAAATGCATTAGCTATTTACGCTCCCATTTCTTAACAACTATGTTTTCATTTTCCCCCAAAACATGTTCTGTACAGAACATATGAGCTCATTTTCAAAACGTCTCTTGTCCACCTGATAACTAAAATGAGCTTCCTACATCTATATTAAGTATTAAATTACATAACTCTAATTGTTGCCTTATACAATGTAAATGTTCGATTATTAAGGAGTCCTCTGAAGTTAAGTATTTAAGCATAATTTTTGACAATCATTTAAAAAGGAACCAACACATTAATTACCTTTGCAATAAATTACGTAAAATAACGTATTATTTTGTTGTATTGAGGAATTATTTGTTAATAAGTTTATTACGCACAATATACTTACTTTATTTCAATCAGTAATTATGTATGGAATTATAGGATGTGATAGCTTATTTAAAACCAATTTCAATCCACTTTATTTGTTACAGAAAAAAAATTAAAATATGTCTTCATAAACCTATTGATTTTCCATCTCAAAAGTTGTTTTTAGACTTTAATGTTCTTAAAACGAGACAAATTTATTATATTGTATTAATAAAATTCATACTTAAAAATCGAAATAATTTTGAATTGTATTCTCTTAGTTACGAAACAAAAGCTATGAATTCTTTAAGATTGTTTGAACCAAAATGCAATATTGCTACAGTATTTAATTATAATAGCAATTTATCCTCAAGAATATATAACAAATTTATATTTAAATATCCTAATCTTGTCAATTCTGATAGTTCTAGTATTAAATTTAAAAAGTTATGTATGGATTTTATAAATAATGAAAAATTGTAAATTTAAATTTATATATTCTTATTGCGTAGTAGACATAAGACAAATTGTATTATATACTGCTTAATTTCAATTCAGGAATCCGCCCCTGAGCACGAGCTCTACTCTTTCAGGGGTGAGCTAAAGTTTTTTTCTGTTTATATTATATTTCATTTTACAATTATTAGCATAATAAGTAAATAAATATAACTCTACATACAACTGTTATGATTTGGTTTCAGAACGCACTCTAAACCACTAAAATATTGGAATCAAACTGGGTCTAGCCCATAGCAAAACTGCGACAGAATAGTAGTTCCAGCTTTGGGATCAAAGAGTCTGATGCTCCCATTTGATTCTAAACACACCCAACCTCTTTCGTTTCATAATGTCCCTTGCCTAGCATTAAATTAAGAATTACAGTACAGTATAATTACTTTTATCCGGCACCAAAGGAACCAGACTAGTTCCGGATACGAGATTTTTTCGGGATAATTGAATAAATATCGTTATATACAAAAAAGAAGTTTGTATTTCGTGGTGTCAAATGTTAAAACTGCAGCCACGTGAAACTTTTTTATCTACCACTTAAAACACATCACACAAATAATACACTAATTTTAGGTTCGAATATTCACTAAAAATTAAAGTTCGTGCGAACTTCCTAATGTGGCAACACGGACGGCAGGAACGTAACTAAATAGACATAAAAACTGTGTGCATTTTCTTTATTAAAACATCACACAACACATATAATACATTAATTATAAGTTCGAATATTCACTGAAAATTAAAGTTCGTGAGAACTTCCTAATGTGTCAAAACTGACGGCCCACACTGTGGCACTGTGGCAGATTTAAGCTTTTTTTGGCCCAGCCAAAAGTGCTGCTGTTTTAGTGATGCCGATTATTTGGGTGCCGGTTACGAGGGATTTTACTGTATTTCAATGAAGAGGATTTATGGAAATAAATTGATGTAAATAGAGGCAGTAAGGTGTAATAATTTATTTTGCATTTCTCATACAATTAAATAAAATCAGTTGCTTCAAATACAAATATGTTTATTTCATACTTCAGTAAAATCAAGAAGATTATTCATATGAAACTAAAAATATTAATCACTTTATCCGGAGCTGAACTTAGCCTATTAAACACTTTAGTGACAATACATCTTCACCTGTTCGGTATCTTTTATTTTGTACTGACCTTACCAATTAAAAATAGATTATCTTTTTCTACATCTATATTTTAGAAAGCTTTTTTGCAACAGATTTTAAGTTTATTACAATCTGTAAATATGTGAAGTTGGAAAAACCATCAATATATTAATGTAAAAATCTCTAATGTCTTCATAAATATAAAATAATAACAATGTCATTACATATTTTTACAAACCGTTGTGATGTTTACATCTTAAGTACATTTTAGAAATTTTGTAAGTAAACTACATCTTTGAAAGAGGTGTGGACTGGTCGTTTTTCATTGCTGGTAATGAGAAAGTCAATCACATTATTTCGGATATAGGTTCTATCTTCTTCTTCTTCTTCTTGTATATGATAAGGTTATGCAATTTGTGTTATTTTGTTTTGTGTGTTTTTGGAAAATATAATTTCAATTAATGCTCCGTCATAAATGTTGTAACTAAAACCTTGTGCAGCCCTCGTGTTGATCGCACGGCTCGTTCTCCCCCCACACGTTACTGCACTTTCTTTACATTTTAACTATGCCTAAACGAGACGCTCTACTGTACGTATGAAAATTATGCACCAGATTACGAGGGAAGAAAAGTTCACACATGTCTCAAAGTATTAAGATAAAATTCCTTAAAATCTCTCTTTAACATTTAACCGTATAATTTGGAACCTTCTGTAGATAGATCTTAAATATTCAGTTCGGATCTCTTTTATGCTTGTAACTTTTCGTAATGTGGCTTATATTGCGACCATATGGTTAATTATAGAATATTTCTTTAATTACACCCATTTTGGTGATATGTTCTAAAGTTTCAGTGGATCAACGATTATCGAATGGAGTTATCTGAGATAATCTGAGGATCTTGACATGTGGAAGATCCTCTATCGCACACGAGGTCATGTGAGCATAAACACACCACGAAGTATACGTTAGTCAGATTGAGGCTGTAGCCGTTGGGATAGGCCACTGTCGTGTTGAATGGAACTGTTCCGTATGGACGACATGGATCTCCTATGCCACCGAAGTTCACACATTGAGGACTGCTGTAGCGATGTCCACCTGGCACACGAAAATGTACAAATTAATTTGCTAGTTGCCTACAACTGCTGAAAGAATAGATTGTAGAGCAACCGCAACGCAGCAACCCGGCTCTCCTTAGAACCGCTCTCAGACTACGGTTACATACAGAGTTCGCTGTCAATGATACGCAGAGTAGTATCAGCAATTCTAAACTCCACAAACTATTAATGTAAAATATTACTAAATATAAGCAAAGTAAGAAACGCGATACTGAAACAGTATGCCTTCTTGTTCCAAAAAATTACTGCAACTGTTTAAAAGGTGAGACATTCCTTCCTGCAGTTCTCGTTGTAAAATGAGGAGATGTTTTTCCGATTGCAGTTTTGCAGTTAATCGTGGATAAGTGGATTATTTTTGTACACTTAGTATTCCAGAATTCCCTAGAGATAAGTCACAAGAGATTAGTTCGGGGAATAGAAGAAGTACACAAATATAATCCACATACCTCAGACGAACTGAAAACTATCATCCGGGAAAATATCGTCTTCGTTTCTCAATGAGAATTCCAGTGAGTATTGCGTCATATCTTAAATGGGCGCGACTGATATTTTGAACAATGGACAGAAAGTTTCCCATCTCATTCCTTAATTCTGATGAGTAAATGATGTTTTAACTCTTTATATTACATTGGCAGTTTGTGATATGATGCTGCACTGCTTATCACCAATAGCAAATACAATGCGCAACCGGAGTCTTAGAGAGGCACGATCAGGAGCCGAGTGGCCACGATGAGGTTTCGCTGCCATCTATTCGCTCAGTATTATAAGGCTAAACTATAGAGTTGAACTAGGAGTTAAGAATAATGGAAACAATTATTGCGGACACCAAAACATAATCCTCTTAGAAACTTTACAACTCGTCAAAACCTAACCTTCCTGGAAACTTCTGCTCAAAAAGTGAACATGATAACAACTATTACTATAACTAATGTCAATCCACCGCTGTGGTCTCGTGGTAGCGTCTTCGCTCCCGAACCCAGCGGGCTGGGGTTCGATTTCCCGCTTGGGACGAGTTGCCTGGGTGAGGTTTTTTCGAGGGTTTTCTCTCACTCCAATGGATGAATATCAGGTAACTTTATCACGCGATTGGAATCCCATTTATTCTCGCCACTTCCTTTCCTCCCTCATCATCCTTTCCTCATTCCGGTTGTCTTCCTAGGTTTTCAGATCGCGCCTGCGGCGGTCCTCCGAAGCTGCTGATACTCTCGGCCGGCCTCCATGGATATGTCAAGCTGTGGTAGTTGTGACCCAGCAGCGGAACCCACTCCCTCCTCCGGCGGGAGAGGGGGCCTACACCTCTGACAGTTTGAGGGGGAATGTGGGGGACTGTTGGGGGTGGAATGGTATACGGACTTGAATGCTGTTATTAGTACCTAGGCCATGAACCAATTTAACTTTTGTGACCAAGCTCAATAACGCCACCTGCTCTCTCTAAGGATATGAGGACGTCGAATTTACTAATAAAATTATAAGTGGAACGCGGACTTTCTCACAGTAATATCTCGGCATCGAGAGCAGCTACAGACCTGGGAACCACTCGTTTTATTCGTTATCGCGAGCTCTGCAACATTAAAGTTTTAATAGACAAGTATAATACATTTTGAGTGAACCATACTAAAAAAATTTGTTGTGACACTGGACCAATTTCGGAATTACTTCTCTTATCACAGACCCATACTTTCAATTTTTAATCCGAAACAAAAATAAAACTTTCAAACGAATACAACTGTAATTTAATTCCCAAAACGAGGTGACGTATTTTACGTGTCAGTGTATTCCAGATACAGCACAGATTTCTTTTTTTATAATACTGTTGAAATTTCATGTGAGTAAGTAACTTTGGGATCTAATTTTTATAAGAGGGGGAGTCAAAAAAGTAACCTTAATAATTGTTTTATTAATTGAGTATGTACAATAAGACTACAAACACTTAATCACTTTTCAACATAGTCTCCACTGCGTTCAATGCAAGTGTTCCTGTTATACTATGTTGAAAAGTGATGAAGTGTTTGTAGTCTTATTGTACATATTAAATTAATAAAACAATTATTAAGGTTACTTTTTGACTCTCCTTCGTAGTATACAGTGTGTTTGGAAACCACGGTCCAAGAACAGCACTGCAGGATAGAGGAAATAATACAGAACAAATTAAGTAGGTATATAATAATGAACACGCTCTTAATACCTATAGATTATTATGGTTAGTACCATACCTGTTTAACAGATCACACCGTCTAAATAAGTGAAAAAGTGTTGTTACATACATGTTAATGTTATCCAATGAGTGAAGTAGGCCGCAAGAACTCATCAGCAGATATTATAATAGGGTGACCTCTGATAAAATAAGGATGAAATTAATGTACAGGGACATCATTTTATTTTTACTTCAATTTTTATTGTACCTGAGTTTTTGAATGTACTTCACTCCCACTTCTTCTACTAGTAAACTTCCAACCGTTCTACACACAGAACCAAGACCGCATATAGTAAACAGCACTGAGTTAGTGAGTATAGTACGTTTCAGAAATATGTTCACGTTTTCCAGTGACGAAAGAACTTTATATTGAATCATATTTTCGCACAGGTACTGTCCGTTTGCCTACGTCGTATCCCGATTTCCCCCACCTGCTTCTGCTCGCCCCTCTGTAATAGCTGGGCTTTCTTAGCTCTTTTCTGAAAACATTAATTTCTGTTAGGAATTGATCGTTTATGTAATATTATACAACTGTTTAAAATAACTTAAATAAAAGGGCCTCGCTAAGTAATTAACTGTCACGTGATTTCTCCCCTTTCTACGATCCTGCGACATAACCACTTGGACGGACAGTAGATAGCATGTCTGAGTAATTTTATCTTTTCGGCTCGGGCAGAAGTGAAGATTGAATTTACAGTGCGTAAAGTATTCTTTTATAGAGTAGGTACAGAATTATTTCAACATGAGTTACTAGTGCGAAGGACGAAACTGGTAATTGGAATTAGATGCAATAGTCTAAAGTGCGATAATATGCACAAAATAACTGAAGCCTGTATCGAAAACGGCCACCATTTTCAAAAATGTGTTTAAATATCCATATTATGATTATTTTTCAGTTTAACTTCATTATCTATATTGTACGCTAATGTGCTGTAGATAGTATAATATAAACTGCATAATGAATACGTTCGAATGGATAACTCAGTTGGTGAGTAAAAACACTTATTATTGATATAGTACTGCATTTTGATTAAACAAAAACCTAATGAAAATTATCGAACTCAAAATTGTGATATTTCCTAGTCTACGTAAATGGATGAACTACTTTTCTTTCCTCCTGTACCTAGTAAAGTGATTTGTTTGTATTTTACGCCAGTATCATCGAAATCCAGTCGTGGAAGGGGTGGCAAACAGTGTTTCCGGTTCTTTAAAGGTATAGCCAGGTTAATATTAAACATGTTAATAAAAATAAAATGATGTCCCTGTATATCTAATGCAAGTGAATATGTATTATACTGTTCTACACCATACAGTAATGTGAAAGCCACCAGGTACCTGTTCTGTTTAGGCATCTAACTTCTAAGAATCCCTTCTAACAATACAGCAGAGATTTTAGAAGGATTAGGTAATTCCGTTCGGAAATTTAGAATAGTATTTGGGTCGAAAAGTAAGACTAGGTTAGCAGCATCTATAGCTTACATTAGTGCTTAGGGTACTCCCGTTTCCTCTTTCATTTCACCAACACTTTACCCACAGTATTTGAAAATAGGCTGGGGTGCAGTCCTGGGAAGTAATAAGGGTTTTCGATTTTTAAATAGGAAGGTCTTGAAGCTTAAGATTCTGAGGCTTATCAAGTACTCGTCTGAGGACGAAATTTTTCTGTCAGGACTCAGGCAAGATGGCTAACCTGTCAACCTGTCAATATCGGATTTACGAATAGCCTACCATTCAGTAGTGGCGGGATGTGACAGCGTTTAGCAGTCACAGCTCCGAACTGTTGCAGCTCCGGTGAATTCACTCTGACAGATAATGGCGATTTTGTCACAGTGTAATTTTTGTGTTCGACTATTTCATAGCGATGAAATGTTACCGAATTATCCTGAATGTAAACGGTGACAATATTTGGTGTACCCCTTATTATCAGAGTTGAATGGGACGATAATAGAGATCAGTTATCTTGTGTTTCAAGTTATTCTTTGTTGCTCACGAGATGAAGAGCGGGAAATGAGACGGCAGAGGAAAGAATGTTAATGATATTAATGCGCATATTATGTGACAGTAGCGATACTATGCATGAAAAATTAGGTACAGCTTACAGCAGTAAAAGTTTTGGAAATATTCAACATTTTTTCCTCCATTACTGTATCTTGTACAATAATGAAAATTGGTATGTGTAAAACACTGTCCTCCTGCTGTAAGAAAAAATATTTTTACGATTAAAATTTTTTTTTTTTTCAAAATTCAAAATGGTGACAGTTCACTGTGCAGTGATGAAGCGTTTCCTTTATAACTCAAACTTGTTAACTTTTTCATGTTATCTCTCTTTTATTTTATTGCTGAAACTCATGTTTAAAATATCATGCTCTTTTAACTACATTATTTAATAAATATATATTTTTTTATTTTGTGTTAGAAGAAAATACTGATATTTGACCATTTTTTAAATTAATTTATTTTTTATCTATCAAAGGTAGAGAAATCTTGCATCATATTGTAGATATGATATGCATAAATACACACAAAAAATTTCATCACAGAATGTTGGATAGTTTTTTAGTTATATAGGAAACGCTTCATCACTGCACAGTGAACTGAATTTTGAAAAAAAAATGTAAATAATTTTTTTTTAATCGTAAAAATATTTTTTTTTTCACATAGCAGAAGAACAATGTTTTACACACACTAATTTGGATTATTGTACAAGATACAGTAACGGAGGAAAAAAATGTTGAATTTTTCCAAAATTTTACTGCTGTAAGCTGTATCTAACCCCTTAATCAGTTTCTGGTCATTGCTCTTGTACTTGGGAAGAAGAGGTTGAATTATTAACTACAATTCGTACTACATTAAGTAATTATAGTTGTTTTGTTAAAAATTAGTATATTTTAATTTTCATACGCATATTGTTAGTAATGTTTTCGGCATGAAAACGATCTGGCTACTGGGATGCTTATAATGGTCAACGCCTACAGTCAAGAAGACCACATTCCTTCCGCTCGTCTTCTGAGAAACCGACAATAGTAAGAATCTTCTGACTTAGATTTAGTTATCTGGAGATTTATAATCACAATCGACATCAATCGCCAGCGTCGCTATAAATCACATATTCGGCGGAGCTGTGATTTTTTAGTGATAGTCGGAACCAGCGACAAATCTGTCGCAGTAACAAAATCATAAGTCTTCAAACCAAATTTTACCAATACCTCTCGGACCACCTGTTAAACTGGAAAAATTATCGCATATAGGACACTCAGTAGGAAAATATGAATCTAAGTGCTCGAACAGTGGTTTCCTTGTTATTTTTCTATCTCGCGTATCCCATATTTCACTAGTGGCGATATGAACACAGATTTCAAACTTATGAAACAGATACACGAAACACAAAATGATGATAGATGTGGAGTGTAAGACGAAAAAAAAAAAATTTCGAAGGTCAGTTTCTACTTTTATTCTATTTACTTTCTTTCTTCTTAAGTAGATGATCAGTCATGAACCACTTCCTGTATACTGTCGGAAAATCAATAATAATTTATTTAAATATTTAAAAATCTTATTTTTCTACGGTAGCAATATTGTCTTTAGATTTACATAGCAGCTTCATAAGTAAGTAATATACAGGGTGCGTCAGAAAGAACGGATGGATTTCAAACTATCGATACGCAGCGAGGGGAGGGATATAGTGAGGGGGACCACGACTGTTGGGTCAGCGAGAGAATGCAGTTTCAGTTGAGAACATGGTGTTGGTCTGGTGTACATCGCAGAGACATTTTTGAAAAATGAAGAGTCTGTGATCGCCACTTAGGACGCTTTTCGACATCGGACGTCACGCTAGGATAGGATTCCAACTCTGAATACAATTTTGCGGCGGGTGGCTTCATTTCGTACCACAGGTTCAACATTAAAGAAGAAATCACCTGGACGACCACGGAGCGCGTGTACACCTACAAATGTGGAAACAGACAGCAGGTTGTCCGGCCACCTCAACGATCAGCCTGTAAACATGATATTGCACTGAGATTGGCCGAGGTTACGGTAAGATCTCGCGCCCTGCGAGTTCTTTCTTTGGGACCATTTGAAGGCGTAAGTAACCACATACACTGGACGAACTGAAGACGGCGATTCGTGAAGAAATCGAGGCAATCCCACCAACTATGACTGTGAAAGTGATGGCGAACTTCAGAAAACGCCTCGATGCCTGTATCGAAAGCCAAGGACATTATATAGATGATGTTGTATACCATAAGTAAACTGCATATATTGGTGAATCTGTTGATAACAATAAATTTTTGATTTGATGAATCCTTACAATTTTCTTGCCCTGTGAAATCCATCCGTTCTTTCTGACGCACCCTATACTTAATCATGATTATAATGTCTCTAAGTAACTTTAATTTTGACCAATTCCTTCATTAAATTGATGTTGTTGGATTTGTGACCAACATTATACAGTCATGGGTAGTGGACCTCTCTAGTCATGTACAGCTGTCAAAAAAAAAAGTGGCCGCACTCGTGAACAGCGAATATTTTCAAAGTCCACTTCGGGTCGCGGCGATGTTACACGATGCATGTGCTTGTACAAGCAGTTCCGGAACTATGAAAGTGTTCCATATCTACGCCTCGTGGACCAGTGGTAGAGTGCTTGTTTAATGATTCAAAGGTCGTGGGTTCGGGCTTTCTTCAAGTTTTCATTTTATTTTTTAATCTTTCTTTAGCGATGTAAATGATATTCAAATTATCATTTATATCCAGTTATCGTTCTTTATGGATATCACGTTATTTATATTTTGTTATCGTTCTTTAGAGATATGAACAAAATTCAGGTCATCATTTGTATTCTGTTATCGTATTATAACGATATGAATAATAATTATTATTGTATTTCCAATGGGGGTTAGCCGTATTTTACATATGTATGTTAGAGCTATAGTTTTATACACAAAAAAGATAAGCATAAAGAGAAATGGAAAAGAAAATTAAATTAGCTTACGCGATGTAAACAAAACATAAATAATCCGTAAATTAGGCATTGCGATTGCAAAACAAATATCAGGTATCAATTTGTAACATACAAAAACATTAACAACACACATACGTAACACTTCTATAACACAAATATGCAGCTTTCCGTACCATACATCATAAATTAATACACAATAGTCACACAAACACAATCAAACCATAATTACGACATTGCGACGACATCAAGCATCACATAACTGACTCACATACATAACAAATCAAGTATCCGTTACAACACATACACTTCAACATAGTAACCACACTTTTAAAAGTTACAAATTTGGCTCCAAGAAGAATAAATAGGACACTGTTACTAATTACTATTCTTCTACAATTCCTTAAATACATCTGTAATAAATCTGTGAAATTCAGATATGAATAATATTCACGTTTTTTATATTGTTATCGTTCTTTAGCGATTTAAATAATATTCAAGTTATCATTTATATTCTGTTTTCCTTCATTAGCATTATAAAACAATATTCAAGTCATTTATATTGTTATTGTTCTTTCGCAATATATTAATTAAACAAACCGATATTTATCATTTATATTCTGTTATCGTTCTTTAGTGAGACTGTATAAATAATATTCAAGTTATTTATATTGTAATCGTTCTTTAGCGATAAATAAATAATAAATTTAATATTAGGATGGAAAAATCCAGTTGCATAATACTGGTATTAGTTTTTCTTTTTGTATTATTAAATACAATTGAACCACAATAAAATGAAAAGGAGTAACGAGGAATTGAACCTGAGACGTTGACATCTAAATTCTGACGTTCGTCCGCTGAGCTACGAGAGCAAAAGTGTGGAAACATTTTTGGAAAAATTGGCCCAATCACACTCTGAGATCTTCTGATGATTCGTAGAAGCTAGTCCAGGATGCGGGGGGCAAAGGCTAATTGAGATTTCCCGGTCTCTGACCGGGTCAAACATCCTGATAGAATTAATATTTAACCCTTGCCGTGACTTTCGGTGAAGTCCGGAGGGCCCAATTAGTCAAATCCACTCTCCTCATCTCCACGCTTGGGCCCCTTGGAATTTAATAAAATGCGAAAGAGATAGTGGTGTGCGGAAAGCAACGGGATGTTACCGCATTTAGGCCTATCCTTCCTAAGAAAACTGCAAACATGAACAAAGGAAGCTTTTAATAGAAGAAGAAGGATCCTCTGCGGACCTCTGGAAAAAGAACTAAGGAAGAGACTAGTGAAGTGCTTTGTGTGGAGTGTGGCATTGTATGGGGAAGGAACATGGACATTACGACGAAATGAAGAGAAACGAATTGAAGCATTTGAAATGTGGATGTGGAGAAGAACGGTGCGTGTAAAGTGGACAGGCAGAATAAGAAATAAAATTGTGTTTGAAAAAGTGAGTGAAGAAAGAATGATGCTGAAACTGATTAGAAAGAGAAAAAGGAATTGGTTGGGTCTCTGGTTGAAAAGAATAATGGACGACATTAGGATATGTGGATCATATGCGGAGACTAAGAGGAAGGCAGAAAATAGGAAAAATTGGAGATTGCTGGGTTTGCGGTTAAAGACCTGCCCATGGACAGAACATTTATGTGTGTATGTTCAGAATGCCTGGAATATCGTGTCTAAGAACAGTCGCTATTTGCAAAGACTAGTCAATTCCATGCCCACTCGACTGCAAGATGATCGAGATAAGAGGAAGATAGACTAAATATTGAATTGTGGCTTTTTGTTTTGTTTTTTGAACGCTTAATTGTTTGAATATTTTAAGGCCGACGCCAGTAAATTTGTTATGTTTATGCCACGAAAGATATTTTATTGAGAATAAAATCTTTTTTCTTTCCATTTGCAGCCACAATATCATAATGATAATGATAAAGTCATGGCATAATATATTAATGGACCTGATGTTAATTACTAAAATAATCATAAAAGAAAAAGGAGCCATTATGTCTAGTTTGTCTCTCTCAAAAACAGAACAAAAAAGGACATAAAAAGCACGAGGTTGTAGTCGAACGCAGGACCTCATGAATAAGACGCCTGAATGCTACCATTATGCTATCGAATAACACACAGTATACTTCAATTATAACTGTAGATATCAGGCAACGTGGTCCAACAACATGTAACATCGCCTGTCTCCGAATTGTAGCGAAGATACCCGAAGGGAACTTTGATACAGGAGAGCGGCCACTTTTTCTTTTGACAGCTGTACAGGGTTGTTTCCGATCTCTGATAACGAATTTGAAGACATTATGTGCGTCAGGAATCACACCGACAGCTGAATTGCGGTGAGAAGTGACAGACCAGTAGTGAGTGATCTCATAATCAGAGTGCACGGTGTATCACAGTAGCAATACCCAAGAAAATCGAGCCTTTTTGGGAGGGGTACATAACAACTCTTTCCGATACCAAGTACAGTTACGTAAAAATCATAGGAGCCTGCAAAAAAAAGTGGTTTTGTTATTTCTAAGAAAGGCATCTTGTGTGTACCTAATAAGACTGGCAAAGCCCGGATGAGATTAATTCCAGAATGAAAAAAGCAAGCAAATCCACCCCCGTCACAAGTCGCCGCATCCCATGAGATGATACAAATTAATTCCATTCGGGCTTTACCAATCTTATTAAGTACAAAGAAGATATCTTTCTTGGAAATAACTAAACTTCGTTTATTGCAGGCTTCTTTTATTTTCACATAACTGTACTTGGGATTGGAAAGGGTTGTAATGTACCCCTTCCAAACAAGACTCGATTTTCTTGAATTTCTGCTGAGAGTCGCCGTGCACTCTATGAGATCACTCACTACTGGTCTGTCACCTCGCGCCACAGTTCAGCTGTCGTGTGACTCCTGACGCACATGATGTCATTCAAATTCGTTATCAGAGATCGGAAACAACCCTGTAGTCAAAGTAGTACAACGCACCACTTCAGTTAACACAGGGACACATAATCCGTCCCAATAAATTTGTTTCGGAATCGAACCTAGGGCCCGATGGATTTTTAACTATTTGTACGCTACCATTGACTAAAGTATATATAATACACGATTCTATTCTAGCATATTCCTGAGAACAAATTAGATTTGAAAACATACGATACAATCAGTGAACATACCCAGGACACAACACTGTGCATCTTTACATTCAGCGGTGTCGGTGCAACCCACGAAAGAAGGGCGCTCTGTAGTTGGAAGGGCGTGTACAGATGCCGCCAGCAAAACTACTGCTATCAACTTATATTGACCCATTTTTTCCTGCGAAGTAAACAAATGTTTATTTTCAGTAAAAGCGTTGACATACGAGGCTGTATTACTGAGTTATTAGTCTAACATGAAAAAGTTACTGTAGACCTATCTCAAAATACGTTTTATTTATTTCACATAATACCTTTCAACTCTATAGACTTAGCACAACTGTTATAAAGCAAAACTAAGTTTTTAAAATTGTTTATCTTGGTCTACGAACCATCGTCCACATTACTTACAACCATAGGTAAGAAGTTCGTACTAGAGCTGGGGACGGAGCGAGTAGAACTGTTGAGTAACTCGGTTGTAGCGGTTTAATGTGCTTGGCCAACAGAGCACCGGAATTACTCGGTTAACCGTAGCCGTTATCGGTCAGTTCAAACCTCTGTGTGTGAGCTGTGGTTCAGAGTTCACGTGTTTCATGCAACGACGTAGGTATTACTCGACCAAGGCCAGTGGAGTCCTGCAGCACTGAGTCGTGACGCTACTACTCCTACGTTCGTAATACCGCATCGCGATAGTTCACATTACGCCAGCGGCTTCACTCGCTTTGGTCAAGTAATATTACTGCATTTAAATGTTTTCTGCCGCAGGACAAATTATTTCCGACAGGAGATGATCCTTGCTGAAACCCTACTATTTTTTAAGAGGAATTCATCCTATATATGACCCGTCAAGTGGGCCTAATGAACACTGATAGACTGTACATATTACTGTATATAATAATAATAATAATAATAGTAATTATTATTATTATTATTATTATTATTATTATTATTATTATTATTATTATTATTATTATTATTTCCTCCCAGAAACTACAGTGTGTTCGTAATGCGTGCGTGCTCTTCATTTGTAATGTTCAATATTATGATCATATCTCATCTTCTTTCGAGAAGTTATCATGGCTTAGGTTACATGAGAGTAGAAATTTGCACTCGCTGTCTCTCTTGTATTGAATTGTGCACATTCGCCCGTTTTCATACTTTCTCTCGCTATCGTAATAGTAACATTCGATCAAAACGCGATAACACGCTAGAAATTTCACTCCGCACATCATCTCATCCTAACAATGAAAGAGTTCGTTCTTGTATTCAGAGAGTGTCCGCATATGCAAAAAAGTTCGTTTACAACGTTTTAGGGATGATAGAGGAGGTAAAAAAAAAACAAACAAAAAAACAAAAACTTTTTATGTGAAAAAATCTGGCAGATAATCTCTTTTCCAGTTGCTTTCCTGAAAGGATAGGTCGCTTGGCTTCCGTCAGATCACTTATCAGTCAATTCTGTTTTGACTATTTTTCCTACAACACGTTGTAAGGCAAATCGTGTTATAAACGCAGTGAGTGGATTGCTAAGAAAGGTAATTCTGCATTCTGCTAGCAGTATCATGGCCACCTCGATCGCCTGACCTAACTCCTATGGATTTATTATTGTGGAAGATATGAAATGTTTAGTTTACGAGTCCCCGGTAAGTACGACAGAAGAGTCGGTTGCTCGCGTTGTTGAAACTGCAGTGATTATTCGATAAATTCCTGACATTTTTTAGCGTAATCTATCATATAGTCCGTAGTGCGTAGAAATAAATTGTGCATTCGATTACACGGACGGCAGTTTGGACAACATCCCTGAACAACATTTTTTCTCATCACTACATTCAGATAACAGAATCTGAACACAATCTCTTCTCGCCACTTATTAACTCGTAGCGCCGAAATGACAAGTTTTAGAGGTTTTTTTCACATAAAAGAGATGTTTGTTTTTACCTCCTCTGTCTTCCCTGAAACTTTGTAAACGAACTTTTTTGACACTCTGTATACGGAACTTGCTCGAAAGAGTTTATCATAGTCCATGGGGTTGAGATATATTATTGTTGTTATTATTTTTATTATTATTATTATTATTATTATTATTATTATTCAGTTGTGTTTCGACATGGATGCGAAACGGATGCGTACACAATACATATGTGATTCTAGAAAGTTAATACAAGCCTTGCATTACTCACATGCAGATGAATAAATAACAATAACAATATTTGCGGGATATTCTCATGTGCTTACACATAGTATACCAGTTAATTGTTAACTGTCTGTAGCTCAAAAACGGTTCTTTACTTATCCTGTTAACAGTATATTCCTTTTGTTTATTGGACTGTCATTAATTGCGTATTTCATTCCGTTCATGAGACACTCTTAAATCTTACTTCAAATTATATTTATTTATCCTAATTTCATTACAGACGTTACACACACTCACATAAATTTTCTCAAATCCCCTGTCACTTTTTAAAATTCGAAACTGTTCGTGTTCAATTCTCTTTCATTGAAAAACTGTTTGCCGAGAATTACAGTGTTCGCTAAAGTTTAAATTTCTTGGAGCAAATTTTAATTATTTTCTCATTTTAAGCACCTCCGACATAGTTTTAGTGTATGTGAATTTGAGCTGAAAGAAGCTAAATTTTAAAATTTAAAGTTTAATCAACGGACAATTAGAAGTATTATCCATTTTGTTTAATTTTAAACTTCAGTTACGATTTTTCTAATTTTAAATTGCTCGAACTTAAAATTGTAAACAGCTGTGACTGAATATCTAATTTTGTCAAAATTCGGACAGTTTAATGTGAACATTTTACTAAATAAATATAATGAACCAAACCTCTATTTTTATCACTTCAAAGAGGAGCATCGTTTCAAATCGCATTATGTCCAATAAACAATATTTTACAGGTATTACGAACAATTGAAACACACTGAAACCGGACAAGTTTTCTTTGCATATAACACAACCACGTTTAAGCCCATGTTTCACGGTTTAATAATACGAACTGAAACGCTTAGATTTCACAGCATGAAAGATAAAGTAAGAAAAGGTATCAAATCCAATTTCGTGCACCGGTGGACTTAATACGTCTAGAAAACGATGCTTTTCAAATACTTAAAATGAATTTTAACTTAATTGCTCGAACTCAATCACCAGTTTGTTTATAACTTTAAACTAAAGGACTAGTTCTTCATTTTTGTCGGACTTGAAACTGAGTAGACTGAATTCCCAACTGTTTGAACAGAATCTCACAGGTCCATCTCAGAGAGATTATTCTTGTGTGACAGCTATTCAATCATGTATAATCCTAGAGAATGAAAAATTGCAATTCTTCTTCCCTAGGAAATTTTGTGAAGTAGCCCTAATGTATGAAAATTACCTGAAACAAACGATGTTTTTCAAATATATCTTCAAACTTTTATAAATTATTTCACAAAGAAAGAACTCGCCCTGGCCCTTGGAAGCCTGAGCACTTAATAACACTTCAGACACCTCTACAGTACGATGCATCTTTATTCTCTAGCGAAGTAAATTACGTAATACATCGGGATTCCCAAGAAATAAATGTTGTTCTCACGAAGTTTTTTTCTTTAGTCTTGGGTTTATTCACAACTAAATTAACCCGGGAACTAATTACAAAATTATGCTTCTTAATATATTCACCTTTAATTAAACTAAAAACGTTTAATTCTCCACACTGATACTAGAAATTTAAAGTTAATAATGACCCGGATATAGCTAACAAAACATAGTCTGATTTAAATATTAGGCTACAAAACTGTAACATATAATAAATAGTACCACGCTAAAAATGAAAGTTATCTGGTAAATTAAACATCTAACGTCTCAATCCCATCATTGATCATTCATCACATTTTGCTTTCTTCTCCTGGATTAGCAACACTCTGACTAATCTGTTTTCACAGTGTAATAATCTTGAAGTTTTCACAGGTAGTATTCCCCATTCAGTCTATACCTTGTAATAGTTATAAATTTTTCGTTGCTTTATAAAACTATTATTTATTTCCAGATATATCATTGTCAATTGGAATGGGATGAACAACCAAGATAAATTTTAAAATTTCAGACACGGCTTCAGTTTCTAAAATGAAGTTGAAAAAGTAGACTAATGAAGAGAAGTAGGTGTTGAAGCACATGAGGGAAGTAAATATAAGATGGAGGAAGAAACCGGAGAAATTTAGTATGACGAATAAAATGAATAGAATAAAAAGTAAGAGGAAAAAGTGACAAGTGATTTATGAAATCCTTAGGATTGCATATGTAATTAAAGTTCATAGATTTTAGGTTTTGTTCGTACCATACCCAGTCACATACAGCACAAATGCAACCAATCTTATTAAAAGTAACTAGGATCCTTTATAACATTGTCATTCTTTAACGTTAATAAAATTTAGTGCTCTATATTATGTAGTTTCTGTAGATGCATTATTATTTATAACTTGTAATGATGTTTTTCTTTTATTTTTCCGTTGTAAACACTTTCTTATACTTTTTTCTACTCTTTTTTGGAACGTTTACTGGTTCACCATTTTTACTTTCATTGTTATCTTATCCCTTTGCTTGCAACAAGCACGCATGTACTCTGACTTTTCACAATCATAACAAAGCCGTGGACATGTAAAATGTATCAATTTTAGCCTTCACATAAAGATATATGAGGGGCTCACAACCAGAGTGGATCAAGTCCACCAGTGATCAGCTTGTGGATTAATACAATCTCTGATGAAGAAAACTTAGATTTGTTCATTGCCATTAACAAAGTCCATAACTCATTTGTTACTCCACAGAGGGCAGCATTTGCTATGGAAGGTGAAGGTTCTAAGTGTGAGCCAGGAACTTTAAGACTCAATATCTCAGAACTATTCCAGATGGACTTGGTCCACTCTGGTTGTGAACCCCTCATATAATGGATCCTACCATTTTCGTTTTTTTTTAATTTTGAGTGTCCAACTTTCTTTGTATAAATGGACTCGTATGTATTTTGCACTTGTTATATCAGCATATGACGTAATTTTCCTTTCATATACATTTAATTTGGAAACTGCTATTTTGCCTACTGCTAGAATAACGAAAGCGATGGTGCTGCACCTACAACCAGCTTTAAGGATTTCATCTTACACAAAAGTGTTAGGCCTACACATTTTCCTAGTTTGTAGGTCGAATATAGATGTTTCACGTTGAAACGAACCCAATTATTATTTCTGAACAAACCAATTACTGAAGTGTTTTACATTTTTTCAGCGAACATCGAAAACTTTCCAACAAAATTATACCTTTCATTCTGAAGATGTAGAAAATACTAAGACATTTCCTTTCAGACAACTATACTGCTGCAAAATTCACATTAAGCGAACTACAAAAACGAATGCGAAGACTACAAAGGTTATAAAATTTTAATTTTATCTGGTTGAAAAATAAATGACATTGCAGTTTGACTGTACAGTGTACAGGTTTAGCAAATTACGAGACCTGGCAATGCTAGGAGTTGGTATACATCAGGGTCATTTAGCCCACGCATGCGATTAACATAGCTATGCGTATGTGTAAGATCGAGGCCTTGACAATGAATGCCTGCATACAGCCTTGCTCAATGGTGCATCGAGTGAAACGGGCTGACATGAAAACCCGACTTGACTGCTTCTAACTGCTTCCTTCATTCAGCATGAAAAGTGTTTAACAACAAACTGTTAACGAAATAGCTAGGTCATCAGCTTATAATGACAAAACCCCATGTGAAATGTGACAAAACGATATGATAAAAAATTATCCAAATATTCCCATTGCTCCTACCCCACTTCTCGAATTCATTGCCTCATTATCATTCATCTATGAGGAATGATCGATATAAACATGTATTCACCGGAGCACATGTACGGTACCTGCCAGCACGTCGTCCTGGTTGCCTAGGGAATACCATGATTTTGGAATCTGTTACCTAACGACATTGTGTTAGGTATTACTCGACCAAGGCCATTGGAGTCCTGCAGCCCGGAGCGCCACTTTTACTTCTCCTGCGTTCGTATAGCGATATCGCGATAGTTCAAATTACGCCCGCGTTTCCACTCGCCTCGGTCGAGTTATACGAGATTGATAAATTAGCATAGGCTAGTAGAATAAAACTGTAAGATAAGTCCGAAAAATTCATAGTGAGCAAGGGCATCCTTCTCGGTGGTAGAGTTGGCTCAAGAAACTCAACGGGATGAGCTAATCCTCGCGAGCTGTTTCCTCTAACTTGGTCTTGCAATCGGTTTTGTCACATTCACACACACACACACACACACACACACACACTTCTCCACGTACACCTGTGAACACTTATTCTCTGTTGAATTTAATCTGGTGTTAATTGTTTCTACAGCATTGTTCTTGCAGTTCTACGGTAATAAAAATGTTATTTGGCAAGATAATTCTGAAGATTCTCCGTGGATTCTTTTAGCATTCGCCTTATACTGTAGTTGGGGAAAACAACTATGTCCACCACAGTAATATAAATGTATGTTTCGAGGCGTAAGGCCCTAGTAATGTATACTATATCTTGGCCATAACATTGTATTCGCCGGTAAAGGTAATAGGCCTATCTACCGACACAATAATAAATCCAATTCCACAACAATTTCAACCGGTACAGTAATACATATTTTTTTCCGATGGAATACTGATATAATATATCTCCACCGGAATAGTAATATATCCATCAGAACAGTGTAGTATCTCCTGATACTGTAGTGTTTCTTCCGGTACAGTAATTTGCCGTCCAGCAAATAAATATGTGGGTTTATTCAAATCAAGATAATTTTGAAATCACTGGAATTTCATTAAAATAAAAGTTCGTTCGTTTCATTCATTCATTCATTCATTCATTCATTCATTCGTTCGTTCGTTCGTTCGTTCGTTCGTTCGTTCGTTCGTTCGTTCGTTCGTTCGTTCGTTCGTTCGTTCGTTCATTCATTCACTCACAATAAAATGCGTTTAATATAAAATTGAAGTATGATCATTTTGTTCTTCAGCTTTAAAATGAAATGAAGACATGTCTATCTCAAACCATTCCTTAAAAATGTATCAATAACTTCAGATCATTGCACTCAAAATAATACGTATTAAAACAGAAATATTACTTTGAAACATCAGTTAAAAAAAACACATTAATTCACATGGTAATAGCACAGTCTAGTATATACAGCAAAGAAGCTCGAGTTGTTGAGGGTATTAGGAACAATAGACTGTGCCGATACTATTTCGCATTGTCGACAGTATGATTAGCAGCTAATATAATTGCCGGACACCTATTATTAACTTTATTAGGAAATACAGGTCCATTTTTAAGTTATGTGATGAGGCGATAGTAGCGATCCTAGTGGTTAGCAACTATCTGTGGGTGCATATTCCCTACGTATTGATTGTATACGAGTATACTATAGGATCCGACAAACAAAACTCAGTGCGTAGAAACCAGCGGGCGTGATTGTCTCGCGCAGATGACGTATGCTCCCTTTCCCAGCATGCTCCCCGTCTCCAATCACACTACCGACACTATGCGCATGCGCAAGTATTATCCTCTTGTGCTGAACACGTGTTATTGCTACAGAGTCAGGGAGTCACGTACCGTTTTATATTAAATATTAATTTAGTTTAATTTAAATATTTAAAATTTAAATATGAGGACAGTTCCAGTGAAGATAGATATCGATTGTGACTTAGAAAGAGATGATGTTGACATCTTGTAATGTTATATTCACTTAATTGGTTATTGTTAGAGCTGCTCTTTGAGTGCACATGTCCGCAACCGTAGCCGTTATAGCTATACCAATAGCCGCTTATTAAAGAACCCGCCTACTGCAGAGGGGTAAGAGGGGTATAGCATGCGCGGCGCGAGGAGTCTGAGCTGAGTTTTGCTTGTAGGATACCTATAGACTGTGCTAATAGCTTGAATATCTTTCATTTGTTACATTTTTAAATAAGAGTTGTTAAAGAGCCGAAAAAGAAATGTTGAAATAAACATAAACTATATTAAACCATACTCTTTTGTCGTTGAAATTGTGTTCTGTCTTCGCATAGCCTCTTCTATTTAATGGAGACTGGAATATAAATTTAATTATCTCGTGACCTCTTGAACCGAAGAGAGGGATTGCACTTTATAACACAAGTCTAAAGTTTCTCTTATCAATCCGATCGTTAATTTCGGAATATTTCTTCGTGCATGCATTTATACATGAGTATACGTACAGTGAAAGATATACCTTGAAAACAATATACTTTGCATACTTCCACTCGGTAATGAGTTTCGGAATAATATTCTGAGGAAATTCCACAGATAGTAACAATATATTTCTATTACAAAAAAGAGTAATTAGAATAATAGTAGGTGCCAAATCTAGGGAATCGTGTAGGACTATTTTAAAAAAACTACAAATAATGCCCATGGCTTGTCAGTATACCTTTTCATTAATAGTCTTCTTCGTATGTAATCGTGAAAACTTTGTAACTAATTCAACAGTTCATAGCATAAATACACGTCAAAAAAATGACTTTCATACTCCACCGGCAAGTCTATCGTGCTATCAAAAAGGAGTGCGTTATATGGCAGTAAAAATTTTTAATAGCCTCCCTATCGATATAAAAAATGAAACTCAAAACATAAAATTATTTAGGGCCAAATTAAAGAAGTACCTAATTTCTCACGCCTTCTATTCTGTAGGTGAATTCATGACATTCAATAACACTTCATGAAATTGATACTAAAACTATGTGTTGTACTAGTAGACTATATTGTAAATCTCGTCTGTATATATTTCATCTACACTGTGACTATAAATTAAGATTTTATAATAGTATTAAGTTTTTTGACTTGTTCCATATTCTAGCTGTAAGCATGTATGAATACCATGGAATGTTAATAAATACAATACAATACAATACAATACAATATAAGACATTATTCTAGAGGCGTAGCTCTGTTTATCCTTGTATATGACCTACGGATTGAAAAAACGTGACGGGGGAATCCCCAAGTCGTGATGGCATGTCAGATTACTTCGCAATTAAGCTGTAGAGTCAAGGTCTACATGAAATTTTTAGATATGTATTTACGTTAAATTCTTAAGCTTCCAATGTTATATATGGACACCTTAGTTAATTCTTTTTTACTTTGGTCTGAATGCATTCTATCTGTCCTATCATATCACTAAAATTTTATCTATCACGTCTGTTCTATTCCATCTTGTGATGTTCTATTATTATCGGAAGTAACACTGTATTTTAGGGTCACCAATGTAGCTCAGAGGTAGGGATCTGGACTTTTGCTCCAAAGCCGAACTTGGGCATTGGTTCGAATCCCGTTCGGGCTGATTAATGGTTTGGTTTTCTCCAAATGTAAGGAAAACATCAGGTAATTCTATGACGATTTTTCGGATTCATCTTTCATCATAAATTCCACCGAAGACGGTAGAAAACAGTTCAATATTTACAGCGCCAAATAAAGTTAAAGTACTATTTAAAAACCTACATTTTAAAACTGATAAGATTATATTTTCAAGTACGGTAATATGAAAGTAGTTAACAGATATTCCATAATTCGTACTTTGAATTTCAATTTCAATTAAGGGGAGAGGATGGTATTTTTTTTAACTTTTTTCCTATTTGGTGTAAAATATTAATTTTTTGTATGTAGAGAGCTCATAGCTGTGACAACTCAACCAAATAAAAATATTTTGAAAAAAAAATTTGGAGGCTCAAATTTGAAAAAAATATACCCAATGCAGGATTGTACTAAAACCGATATATCTAAACCATTTTTAAAGATAGATTCAAACAGTTTTTGTAATGTATTTCCAAAAGCATGTTCTACAAACTGTCTGTACCAGAATTTTGATATTATCCCCTACGTTTGTAAAATAAATAATTAAAATTTAATAACAATTTTCTGATTTCCTTTCTTGCAAACAAACAGACGTACAGTATTTTTAAAATGAAATCAATTAACAAACTTCTGTTACAAAGAAACATTTCCTAATAGTCTAAAGAATGTGTGTTCTAAATTTCATGCATGTATCTTTAATAGTTCAGAAATTATATTCATTTTTTCCTGGCAATGTAGCAAAAAAAAATGAAGTTTCTGGAAACCGATAAAAGCGGGCGTGTGATTTAAAAATCCATAGCGCAGGAAGTTTAAAAATGACGTCTCAACATCCGATAAGGGCACAAATACCCACAAAATGTTATGAAAATGCATTCCACACATATCAAAGGGTATTTTAAAGGAAAAAAAAATTGAAAATTTAATTTACCGGAAGCAACAATAAAAATGGGCGAGCGATTTAAAAATCCATAACGCAGGAAGTTTAAAAATGGCGACTCAACATCCGATAAGGACACAAATACCCACAAAATGTTATGCTATGCATTCCACACATATCACAGAGTATTTTACAGAATTATTTTTTGAAAATGTACTCATTTTTCACCAAACAATACCATCCTCTCCCCTTAAAGTAGCTCAATACACAAATTTACTTTCAAAAATTGTTAATTAAAGGGAATATAGCCACAACACTGTCATTGAAATTAAGCAAATGTTGAATTTTAATTAACGTTGTCGAGAATTAAGCTATCTCGGCTTTACATTAAGGCTAAACAGAGACGAAATTGTGACAAAAATGGAAATTTTATTATTACTTTAATAAATAGTACATACTTTTCTGTATTAAATACTGAAATATTTTGCTTCTCTGAAGGACCTAAGTGGTCTTTAAAATTTAAGTACCAAAGCGTGGCGCAATGTGCCACTGCCCATTTCATTAACCATTTTGGAGATTCTGTGTTATAGAAATTTTCTTGGAATTTAGATAGGCAAACGTGCTAGGAAGCTGTGGCTTACCACTTGCTTATGGATATTGAGAACATTGAGTGCACTGTCTGAAGTGAGATAGTATATATATATATATATATATATATATATATATATATATATATATATATATATATATATATATATATATATATATAGCACTATAACTTACATTTTTCAATGCTTATGTACAGGGACATCATTTTATTTTTACTTCAATTTTTATTGTATCTGAATTTTTTAATGTACTTCACTCCCACCCCCTCTACTAGTAAACTTCCAACTGTACTCCTCACAGAACCAAGCGTATACAGTCAAAGTCGCCTTAAGGTCGTAGTAAACACAAACAGTATTGAGTTAGTGAGTATAGTACGTTCCAGAAATATGTTCGCGTTTTCCAGTGACAAAAGAGTTTTCAATATTGAATCATATTTTCGCACAGGTACTGTCGTCCGTTTGCCTACGTCGCATCCCGATTTCCCTCACCCGCAACTGTTTAAAATAACTTAAATAAAAGTAATTAACTGTCACGTGATTTCCCCCCTTTCCTGTCTTCCTCCGACGAGTTTAGTGCTGGGACCTGAGGTATTCTTGTCATCGGTGCGGGGAGGTTGCAGGTAGATTATTTTGTTGCTACAGCCATGCCGAGCCGAGCGGAGTGGGAAGTATTAATCGTCCAAAAATATGCAGTCTTCAGTTTGTAGTAGTCTGACTGTGTGCACGTGTTAGGTACTCTATATACGAGTGAAATGTTTTCAGTATGATTGTACTTCCTTCCAGACTGCCGCTGTCACTGTTCCCTGCCACTCCAGTACCGCGCTAGGCTAGTCGGAACCGCATTCCTCTCAACACTAAACTCCTCAGAGGATGACAGTACGACATAACCACTTGGACGGACATAGATAGCATGTCTGAGTAATGTTATCTGTGCGAGTCGGACAGAGGTGAAGATTGAATTTACAGTACGTAAGGTATTCATATATATAATAGGTATAGAATTATTTCAACATGAGTTACTTGTACGAAGGACGAAATTGGTAATTGGAATTAGATGCATTATTCTATAGTGCGATAATATGCACATTAGAACTGAAGCCTGTATCTAAATGAACGGCCACCATTTTCAAAAATGTGTTTGAATATCCATATTATGATTATTTTTCAATTTAACTTCATTCTCTAGCCCATATTGTACGCTAATATGCTGTAGAAAATATTATGTTTCATTTAACGACGCTCGCAACTGCAGAGGTTATATCAGCGTCGCCGGATGTGCCGGAATTTTGTCCCGCAGGAGTTCTTTTACATGCCAGTAAATCTACTGACATGAGCCTGTCGCATTTAAGCACACTTAATGTACTGTAGACAGTATAATATACACTGCACAATGAATACGTTCGCATGGATAACTCAGTTCATGAGTAAAAACACTTATTGTTAATACTGTACTGTATTTTGATTAAACAAAAACCTAATGAAAATTATCAAACTCAGAATTACGATATCTCCTAGTTTACGTAAATGGATAAACTACTTTTCTTCCCTCCTATACTTAATAAATTGATGTGTTTGTATTTTACGCCAGAATCATCGAACTTCAATCGTGGAAGGGGGTAACAAACAATGTTTCCGGCTATGAACCATTAATCCAAAGATATAGCCAGGTTAATATTAAAAATGTTAGTAAAAATAAAATGATGTCCCTGTACCTTTTTCTCTGCAACCATTAGGAGTAAAAATATGAAATTTGTACTTAAGCTTAAAACTGTATTGTCTATAAATCCCTGCAACAAAATTTTGATTTGGTAATATTTGTGAGTTTTATACATTACAAAACTTAGGAAAAAAAAGTGTCATACCTAATATTAAAAAAATACTATAACATACCGCACAGTCCACCGAAGAACTCGGAGAATAGCTTCACGTACTGGAGTGTCCCGTTCACGTGTAGGCTATGGCGATTCCTGCAACTGAGATACAATTCATGGAATCCATAAAAAAAGGCAACCTTAGTAATCTGTCTTTTGTAATTATTTTATTTTCCTACTGTAGCCGAAATTTTTCTGGTAATTTTCAATTTTCCAAAAATAATTGGTCCTAACATATATAATTAACCACCCCGAAACCGAAAATCGCTTTTTCTTAATTTTTGTCTGTCTGTCTGTCTGTCTGTCTGTCTGTCTGTCTGTCTGTATGTCTGTTACCTTTTCACGCGATAATGGATGAACGGATTTCTATGAAAATTGGAATATAAATTATGTTCATTGTAACTTAGATTTTAGGCTATATGGCATTGAAAATACATTATTTAAAAGGGGGGTTATATGGGGGCTGGAATTAAATAAATCGAAATATCTCGCTTATTATTGATTTTTGTGAAAAATGTTACATAACACAAGTTTCTTTAAAAATAATTTTCGACAAGTTTTATTCCTTGAAAATGTTTGATAGAACTGATACTTAATGAGATAAATGAGTTTTAAAATTAAAATAACTGCCATCTAAGGCCGTATAATGAAATAAAAAACAAATGACTTCGTCTATAAGGGGCCTTGGACAGCAACAATCGAAAGCTATGAAAGATAGCCTACAGAGAATGTTTCTGTGTTTGTATGAAGTAATATCGGAAGCTAAATTAACCGATTTGTAGGCCTATAATTAATTATTATTTCACCATTGGAAAGTGTAGTTTCTCTAGATGGACATAATGCTATAATGTTATTACAGTAACTTCTGATATAATATAATGTATTGTAATATAATATAATATAATATAGGAAACAAGGGTTAAAATTAAGTTATCATAATTCAATGGAAACCTATAGCAAGTAAAATAAAGTATACACATTAAATTTAAATGATATGTCAGTCTTCATTAAAGTATGGATGCATGTAATAAAAATTAACAAACATGTTAAAGGAATTGTCATTGCACCAAATGAGTGGTCTCTGGACCAAAATGATCGCATTTTAATTATTTTAATACAATTTAAATTAAATAACATATTAAACGATTTATCCTTCTATCAAACACAAATCTTCCCTGGATCAAATGTCTTATTTTAATTATGTAATTACTTTATATTTATTTCTAACGGGTGCAGCGGAGCGCACGGGTACGGCTAGTATGAAATAAATTTATTGGAACAGCACAAGAACCAGTATTTTCAATAATGTTCTAAAACGTAGATATACGTTTACAATGCCCTTCTCCATTACACTTCGGACATAGGTACGTCGAGTTAAATCGATGTAGGTTAACTCGAACTGCATTATCCTGAAGTATTTTATATTCCTCCTCAGACACCCTGTATAATCTACTTTGTATATATTTTATATAACTTTAAGGAAGAATTTAATCTTCCTACATACATATTGTTCGTGGATTACGAAAAAGCCTTTGACAAGGTTTTAAGAAATAAGTTATGGAATTTATTGTCCAAAGAAGGATATCCAACACACCTAGTGAAAATGGTTAAAAGCTTATACGAGGAAAGAATATCAGTAAGAATAGGAAACAAGACAAGTGATACAATAATTGTAAATCAGGGTGTTAAACAAGGCTGCCCATTATCTCCAACATTCTTCAATATATACATAGATAAAACCACAGAAGAATGGCGGAATAAAATAGCAACCGGCATAAATATAGGCACGACATTATTGAAGTCCATGCTTTTTGCTGACGATCAGATTTTGATGGCAGAATTGGAGGATGACTTACAGGTGGCAGCTTATCAACTACAATTAATAATGGAAAAATATAATCTTAAAATTTCTAATCATAAAACAAAAACAATGGCATTTGAAGGAGTTGATCACAGAAGATGTAAAATAGTTTTAATTCATGAGATCATAGAACAAGTATCCTCATTTAACTATTTAGGCTGCAATATATCATACTTAAAAGAACAAGACGTCAAAAATAAAATGGGTAAATTTCAACAGATGTGTGGAACAATACGAAGGACCTTAAAAATAAAACACAACGTTCAACACAACTAAAATTTTATACAATGTTAGCTGTCCCACTATTAACCTATGGTTCAGAAAATTGGTCTATAAACCGAGCAACTAAAAAGAAAATTGAAACCAGCGAAATGAAACTCCTTCGAAGTGTTGCTGGTCTCACTCGTTTAGATCATCAAAAGAACAAAAATATACAACTAAATATTTTTAATTTGACTGAGATAATACAACGACAAGAACATAATTGGTATCAACATATAAAAAGAATGAATGACGACCGGTTACCTAAAGTAATACTGAACTATGAACCAAGAGGACACAGAAATGTTGGTAGACCAAGAACAAGATGGATAGACGACATAAACTTTGAAGACGGAACAGGCCAATAGGCCTAATCCCTGTGGTTGATGATGATGATGATGATGATGATGATGATGATGATGATGATGATGAACTTTAAGGGTATGGGACAGATACTTTGGTATCCTTGCCATTTTCAATCCATCATTACATCATTATTGTTATGTCACAGCTTTAATTTGAAGGGTCTGTCAAATAAAATATTGCTAAAATCAATTTATTTCATTAAAATATAATCAAATGACTAGATATGAGCCGACCTGGTTGGCGCTGGCTTTCTATGCTCAAGGTTGCGGGTTCAATCCCGGGCCAGGTCGATGGCATTTAAGTGTGCTTAAATGCTACAGGCTCATGTCAGTAGATTAACTGGCATATAAAAGAACTCCTGCGGGACAAAATTCCGGCACATCCGGCGACGCTGATATAACCTCTGCAGTTGCGAGCGTCGTTAAATAAAACATAATATTAACTAGATATGAAGTATAGCCTATACATACAGACAAGAATGTGATTTCGCAAGATAAACATTCTTCTTGGGAGTAAACTTTTCACCTTTAACATTAGGAATTTAAGCAGGCTAGGGTTACAACATATCCTCAGGGACTGTCAGAACCGGATCTTGTGACTTTACCGCTTTATATCGTAAGTTATATCTGGGCGTATTTCGAAATCCTTCTTTTATTTCCTTATACACTCATCCCAGATTTCTTCTCCTTTGTATTCTTTCAATATAAATAACACGATTCCATATCTAAATGCACAACATACTATGATCTTGCTGCAGCGGAACATGTATGTAAAACGTACATTTATGCCCCTTTTACTTTAAAGTTTCAGCTCGTTAACGACACAAGGTCACTAGTTGGAGATACACCACTTTTGTTAAATGAATTAGAATTGCTATGCTGTGACAGTGTTAAATGAGCGACTTCTGCTGCCATGTACTCATTAAGGTAATGGTTTTCAGTCGAGGTTCCGCGACTCTAAGCTGGGAATTTCTCGCAAAAATCCCAGTTCTTACCATTTACAACAAATTTTAGTACAAGGGGGAAGGAATAGAAATTTTATTTTTTGCAAGCATCTGAAACAAACATAGAGGAGAAAATGGGTGCCCCAGAGATTGTTATAAAGGAGAGAAGTAATAATGCGATATCTGAAACTTTAGTTGAGGTTCTCGTTTTCGTTAGAGAACAAATTACATACTTTTCAGAAATTTTCTTTAAGGTGAATACTTGCATAATAAAACTTGCAAACCTTGCAGATATTTATGAACAGCTGAAAGTGCTGACCGCCAGCGTGCAAAGTCCCAAGAATATAGCATGATTTCCATAGACAAAGTTGTAGCTTCCAAAAATTAATTTAGTGTTTGAAAAAAACATCTTGTGAAAAGTAGTCTTAAAATGTTTTCCCACTTATCTCAGTTCGTCCACACCTGTGGAGTAACGGTTAGCGCGTCTGGCCGCGAAACCAGGTGGCCTGGGTTCGAATCCCGGTCGGGGCAAGTTACCTGGTTGAGGTTTTTCCGGGGTTTTCCCTCAACCCAATACGAGCAAATGCTGGGTAACTTTCGGTGCTGGACCCCGGATTCATTTCACCAGCATTACCACCTTTATTTCATTCAGACGCTAAATAACCTAGATGTTGATACTGCGTCGAAACATAACCTAATAAAATAAATAAATATCTCAGTTCCAGACTCAAAGAAATGTCAAAGTTAAAATATTATACTACCACTAATTTCCGAACCTGTCAGAAAAGATTGATACGTATTTCTCTTCTTTTTCATCACCGATGTACGATAGGATTAGGAATCCTTTAGCAGAGTGCCCAATCAATTTAATTTATTGAGTCTGGAAGAAGAAGAAGAAGAAGAAGAAGAAGAAGAAGAAGAAGAAGAGAAAATGGATGAACTAAATAAAATTCGATCACTTGAGCGTTGTTCATACGTGAATGAATTCATTTAACTCTATTTTATGTTTTTATTTATAATAAGTTCAGTTTTATTCAATTATTTAATCGTTTTTGCATTCTATTCTTTTATTTTAAAATAATTTAAATATTGCTTGTAACATTTCAGTACTGTTTGTCAAATGTCATGTGAGTTTTAAATATGAAATCTCTATGAAATTCTATAATTCCCTATTGAAACTCTTAAATGTCGTGAACAGAATTATGTTTGTTTTGGTTATCGATAAAAACAGAGTTGCCTACCATCTTACAGAAGCTGTAAACATATGACGGAGTTAAGGTAAAAGGTCATAATCCTCAAAATAAAAAATAGGAGAGTTAAAAAATGAATTGCATAGGTACTTTATTCTACATAATTTTTATGAGTAAGCCATATGACTTCAGAGTAACCTTATTATCATTAATCAAGATTCTGTAAAATGCTAACCCATTACCGAGCGAGATACATAGTTTTACCGAACTGCATATTAAATGAGTGAGGGTCACAAATTCTAATTGTACCAGAAATAATTTTCTGAGTGTTAATTCCTTTTACATACTATATGCTGAATGGACATAAATAGTAAAGAATGGAATTTTTTTTTTTTCAATTTTTCGGAGTTACGACCTTTTTGCCTTAACACAGTCGATAGGTCAGTAGTCAGTCAAGAATACGATTGCTACATTCTAAAACCAACCACAAATTGCACATCGAGCTGGCAGTCTGAATCGAATCATGCTTTTGAAAAACTGTTCATATTTAATTGAAAGTAATTCCTAAAAATTATTTTTATAATTTTAATATATTAGAAGTTCTATTTATGTATTTACAGGAGACAGTAAAATAATAAAATTGTAATCATAACTCTGGTTTAAATTCAAAATGAATGCTATTTGTATTAATAAGAAAATACGAGTAAATACTGCTACAAAATTTTAATTAAAAATATGAAATGTTTTTTGGCCCACATATTGTTCAAAATTTGTATATATCTCGACCTAGATTAACATATGTGTGAGATAATGGGGTTCTGTCAGATTTAACCAAATATTTTAGGATTCTTCGAGACTAAAAATTTTGAAAGCTGCTGCTTTAAGGAATTCTGTGCCTTTAGTCGGAAGATTTACGACCACGGTACTGTTCGTACTGTTCACTGAAATGTTCCTGCATTTGTTATCATAACCAGGACCGGGTAATTATGGAGATGGCGAAAATCACGACATAATAAATATACAATAGATTTTTACTAGCTTTACGAATTAAGTGATTCTGATTAATAATATGTAGATAAAACAATCGCGAAAAATCGCGAAATAGAGTTCTAATAGCGAAATATGAACACATTCGCATTATTACTATTGTGTCGTTTTATAGCGAATTTTATATTCTGAGTTTTATTTATTTTTTTACACTTGAATTTGTAACATATCCATGTAGGCTACATTACATGGTACTCCAGGTGTTCTGACTACATTAGTGAACTCAAAAGAAGGGAAATTAACATTTCACTAATAGTTTGAAAGTATTAATTTGACGACTGCAAGTCTTTTTTTTTCGTTTTTAATGAATGTGAGTTAAATACAGTCTCAATCCAACATATATTTTCTCTTGGCCGTACCGCACCTTTGCCAGAAGCCAACGAATCTTTAATGTTAATTATTTGGAAAGTAATATTCATACTGAGTTAATACTCCAATTCCAAAATAATTGTATTTTCCAAAATTTCCATTAATCTCCGCCAAGAGTACAAATCAATCTCCAACAATCTCCGCCGACAACAATATTAAAAAACACAAATGATAAAATGAATCTCCATAAATACCTGCCCCTGATCATAACGCTAGGTTTCATTCAGAGAAATCTACGAAAATATGCAAGTCAAATGTGAGTCATGCATTGCTTATATAAAAATTTTGCCCAGTAGATTGAGTTCTTCCCTAACTAATAACTATTTATCCGTACGTTCGTTTTTTTTTTTTTTTTTTTTTTTTTTCAAATTTTCTCCAATCTAACATTCGCATTCACTGATCGGCAATTTTTAATAGCCTCTGTATTTAAGAAAATCTATTAAGATAATTAAGTTATTTGAATTTTCAATTTACAACTGGTGACTGTGTGCTAAATGTTTTATTGTATTTCCTACTATGAGAATTTTTACATAATTTATATCAGTTTTCTTTAAAACTAAACTATTCTTTGTGTAACTTAGTCTGTAGGTTTTGTACACGAGTTCAAAAATATATAATTCTTTTTATATAATATTTAAAAAATCCAAAAATGAATATGAGTTGCCTGCATATTTTATATTTATCTTATAGGCATTTCAGTGGTCTAGTGATTATCATACTAGCCGTTGGATTCTAAGGGTGCTATTCATAGACATTTCGCTAGCCCGCGCTACTAGCGTGCTAAACAGGATTCATATCATATATCGCTGACACTGGTTTATGAATACGAAAAACGTTAGTTCACTGATCATCCACCAAAAGCCCGCGCTAAGAATGTCTATGAATACGGCCCTAAGTGTTCTCGAGTTGAAGACCGGTCGAGGACCATTGCTTTTATACGACGATAAAATCCTTAGCATTCTTATTCCGAAAATGAACTAGAGCTGTGGCCCTCATGTAGTAAACCTACAGCACGTATAAATGGCTCCAGGAAAAAGTTGAATTTCGACGCTGAATATGCTCTGCAAATTAAAACGTGTTTAAATAAGATACTACTAATAATAAGATTTATTAAACACAATGTGTACATTAGAAATAAGATACTACTGCTGCTGCTATAAGGATTTCAGAAAACAAGACTTGCAGTGTTGAGATTCCTTGTAAGAAATAAAATTATTTTATCTTATTTTATTCAATGCAAAATTAATAAAACGAGAACTAGAATCCCTATGTGAAGAGAATAGATTCAGAAATCATACGGCAATTAGTTCTTCATTGGAAAGAGAGGTCAAGATAAAATTCTAAATACTGAAGATGACGCCACAATACAGGAAATGACGTAAGAATAATAAGAATAAAACAGAAGAAAAGAGACGTAAAAAGAAAAAGACGGAAGGAGAAATACATGAGGAGAAAAAGGTTTCAAGGAACATAGTAAGAAAAATTTCAGAAACGCAAGAATGGAAGAGAGATTTCGAGAAGCGCAGGAATAGGAGAGAGACTTTGCGGAGGGCAGGAATTGGAGAGAGACTTCGAGAAGCGCAGGAATTGGGGAGAGACTTTGAGGAGAGCAGGAATGGGAGTGAGACTTCGGGAAGAGCAGGAATGGGAGAGAGACTTCGAGAAGCGCAGGAATGGGAGTGAGACTTCGGGAAGAGCAGGAATGGGAGAAAGACTTCGAGAAGCGCAGGAATTGGGGAGAGACTTTGAGGAGAGCAGGAATGGGAGTGAGACTTCGGGAAGAGCAGGAATGGGAGAGAGACTTCGAGAAGCGCAGGAATGGGAGTGAGACTTCGGGAAGAGCAGGAATGGGAGAGAGACTTCGAGAAGCGCAGGAATTGGGGAGAGACTTTGAGGAGAGCAGGAATGGGAGTGAGACTTCGGGAAGAGCAGGAATTGGAGAGAGACTTCGAGAAGCGCAGGAATTTGGGAGAGACTTTGAGGAGAGCAGGAATGGGAGTGAGACTTCGGGAAGAGCAGGAATGGGAGAGAGACTTCGAGAAGCGCAGGAATGGGAGTGAGACTTCGGGAAGAGCAGGAATGGGAGAGAGACTTCGAGAAGCGCAGGAATGGGAGAGAGATTTCGAGAAGCGCAGGAATGGGGGGGAGACTTCGAGAAGCGCAAGAATGGGAGAGAGACTTCGAGAAGCGCAGGAATAGGAGAGAGACTTCGAGAAGCGCAGGAATGGGAGAAAGACTCGAAATGTAGGCCTACAAGGAGAAGATACGTAAGAAACCTGAGGAAGAAACAAGACATAATAAAAGAAACTTCCTACTTGCATTTCAAGGGACAACAGTCTAATAAGAACATGATGACGTAACTCTCCTTGTGATGTAGTCGTGAACGTAACCACACACGACCTCCAACCTGGTTACCATGTGCTACGGATGAAGATGCCAAATAATATCGAGGTTCTCCAGTAAATGCACCAAGTAAGATTATTTAATTGTACACACCCGTTCGCAACGGCTGGAATCCTTCTCAAGGACTGCAGTAATTTATGGCGGCAGAAGCGTGACTCATTGAAACGTTGGCGTGTACACTCATTGTCTGTATTTACGCAAATTATCGATAGGTTAGGAAATTGTTCCAAGTAAACCGGAGTTCCAGGAAGACGAAGAAGAAAGTCTGCAGAATTACAAAATTGTTAAAAATATTTCATGATAGATCTTCGCGATGAAGAATGCGCATTATGACAGAATTCACAATCGCAGAAGTCGTGTTTGCTTTTATTCGTAAATGTTAATCATCACTGTTCCCATCATTTCCGTCTTCATCATTTTTATTCTTTTAGGAATGTTCAGGGAAATCCAAAAGTCACGATCGAATAGCCTACGTTATATGTTGCATTACAAAATAGTGGAAGAAGAAACTAATGAAAGAAAAATCAAAACTTTACTAACTCGAAAACATACATTAATTAATGACAATTTGGCAATATAACTTACATACCGGTACTCGTGTCCTTTAGCCTCAATTACCTAACTTGTCTGTGTTGACAGTCATTTTCCAAGCATAGTTGTATACGCTACTAAGATACGGTGAATGTCTCTATCTTCAACAGCATTGGAAACGTATGTCCCGATAATAATATTATTGGTAGACATGGTAAATTTTAGCAACATAAAATAAATATAGCACTTTAGAAATTAGATTTAGCATGAATAATTTTGAGGGAAAAATTGTTCCGGTGCCGGGTATCGAACCCGGGACCTTTGGTTAAACGTACCAACGCTCTACGAACTGAGCTACCCGGGAACTCTACCCGACACCGATCCAACTTTTCCCTCTATATCCACTGACCTCAAAGTGGGCTGACAACCGTCAAGCTCGGCCCCGGAACAATTTTTCCCTCAAAATTATTCAAATCTGCTTTACAGGGAGTTATACCTGAAAGCTTGATTTGCACAGGTTTAGCATATTATAGCATTTTTAATGTTCGAATTTAGCATTTTGTAGCGTTTTTGGATGACACATTTTATGGAAAGTTTGGTGGTAGAAATTCAATGTCATCAAAGTGTTGACAGGCACAATTTCTAGATTCTTCAGTTGAAATTTTTTAAAGTAATAAATAGACCCAAGTAAAGAAACATATATGTAACATTTCGGCCCTCCATAACAAAATTTCGTATAACAATCTAGACTACTTGCTGAATTTAATTTAATGTCTCTTGGAAGTCGTAGATTACTTGCTGAGCAACTTTTATTATATAAAATATTCAACGGTCTACTGAATAATAGCGAAATATTATTACAAATCCAGATTAACGCTAGAACATCACCTTTAAGAAATCGTCAATTTTTATGTTATAAAAAACCAAACACTTCAGCACATAAAAATTCACCAGTATTAAAAATGTGTTCAAATTTCAATGAAATGTGTAAAACATGGGATCTACATTTCAGCATTTCTTACATGAAATATAAACATTTTCTTATTAATATACTGAAGGTAGTTGATTTTAAATAATATTGCTATCTATTTGTTACTTTGTAATTTGCCATTTATAGCTACATTTTACATTTTTGGCTATTATATACTTATCCATTTTCCATTTATTTTTATTTTGTATTTTTCATTTATATCTGTCTTTTATTTAGGTAGTATCTATTTGTCTGTTTTTTTTTTTTTTCATTTTTCATTTTGAATTTGTATTTACACTTGTATCTTGCATTTGTATCTGTTTTATCTCTTTTTTCATGTTATCTGCAATTTTATGTTTTAAGCAAATATCTGTACTATCTATTGTAATTGGGGCTTTGAACTGTTATAGACATGAATGAATTGAATTCAATTGGAATGAATTGAATTGGAATGAATTGAATTGGAATGAATTGAATTGGAATGAATGAATGAAATGGAATGAATTGAATTGGAATGAATGAATGAATGAATTAAATGGAATGAATGAAATGAAATGAATGATTGAAAGGAAATGAAATGAATGATTGAAATGAAATGAAATGAAATGAATGATTGAAATGAAATGAATGATTGAAATGAAATTGAATGGAATTAATGAAATGAAATGGAATGGAATTAATAAAATGAAATGGAATGGAATTAATGAATTAAATGAAATGGAATTAATGAATTAAATGAAATGAAATGAATGAATTAATGAATAAAATGAAATGAATGAATGATTGAATGAATTGAAATAAATGAATGAATGAATTGAAATAAATGAATGAATGAATTGAAATAAATGAATGAATAAATGAATGAATGAATTGAAATGAATGAATGAAATGAATGAATTGAAATGAATGAATGAGTTAATTGAAATGGAATGAATGAATTAATTGAAATGGAATGAATGAATTAATTGAAGTGGAATGAATTAATTAATTGAAATGGAATGAATTAATTAATTGAAATGGAATGAATTCATTGAAATGGAATGAATTAATTAATTGAAATGGAATGAATGAATTCATTGAAATGGAATGAATGAATTCATTGAAATGGAATGAATGAATTAATTGAAATGGAATGAATGAATGAATTAATTAATTAATTATTTAATTAATTAATTATAGTGACATTGTGAACCTTAAAAACATGCCAAAAGATATGGTGTGATTTTATCTCTAACCGCTACCACATACAACTGTGAACATTGGGCCTAAAGAGATCGCATAGGCAGCCAATATTCTGCCACCGGCACTAGACAGATTAGCTGAAAACTCAAAATAACGCCACTACTGTATAGATAACAAGGGTATCAGGTAGATCATATTATTGTGCTATTCATACTGTAAAGGCTAACATGGAGGTGTGAACAACTACTGTATTAAAAAAAAATGTTAGAACCAGTATGTGATGGGACCTTTAAGATATATATTGTTTTTTTTTTACAAAAAACACAAATGAAATTTCACTTTTATTTCGCATTTCGTATTCAATTTCGTATTTTATCGTGGATTAAAACGCTACGCCAGTGCACTTAATATGCTTTTAAGTATAAAATTATTTATTTCAACAGCATTTGGATAAATTTCGCATTTATCGTGATTGCGAAAATCTACTACCTCAAATCATTGGTAACTCGCTTTCCATTATTTTGAAACGCAACACTTTCCGAAATCACAGTCTCTTCATTCCTTTCTTGAAATATTCAAATATTCAATACAGCTTCAAAGCTTATAAAATTGGAAATTTCATGCCAGCATAATATTCCTGCACACGATGAAGAAAGGATTTAAATATTTCGGGCTGAAAATGTTAAGTAATGATTTTTGTGCGAGATCGTGCGTATTTGCTTGGGTTCCGCACAAAACCAATCCGCGGTAAGTCTAAAATTCCACATTCAGTATTCCCAACCTAACACACATAAAAATTTCACTCTTCTTACCGCTTAAGTGACATATTGATTTTACTGCTTTAGGCTTTTAACATATTATTTTTAGAGACGTTCAATATAGTAATAATTATAAATTGGAAACTTACCACTGCAATTTCACCTAATTTGCACTGTTAATTATTGTTTTTAAATATTTGCAAAAATTAAGTAAACTCTGCAACTCCACTAAAGTTACTGAATTCGTGATGCATGTAACATTAAGGAAGCCGTTTGTTTTAAGTTTGCATTTATAGACGGGGGGGGGGGGAAGACAGACGTATATCACGGCCTGCTGGAGTATAGTAAACACAGAAAACATTTTAAAGCAACAATGTTGAAGATAGATACTTTTGTTTTGCAAATTTTCCGTCATTGAACAGAAACCAAGATGGAGATTTCTTTGCAACTAATTAGAAATTCCTCTTTCAGGTATGTAATAAACGATCTTCGCATAAAATAATATACGATACACGAGCGGTATGTTTTCTTTCAATTCTCGGAAATTAAAAAAGCTCAACTACGTTTCGCTTTTTCAAACTTTTCCTCGAACATGAAAACTTCAACATACCGCTCTTGTAACGCATATTACTATTAAATCAAAGAACAAATGAGGAGATACAGGAAAGTAAATCTGAAAACAAATTCTACTTGATTTTGGTGTCTGTCCGGGGATAAATGGAATATCGTATACTTGTTTGAGCTGCAAGTCTGTAACCTAGTTGTCTCACTTTTGGATATAACTTCCCCCTTAGAAATAATTAGGATCCAAAAGACAAGAGTTAAATAATAACAAATTAATTAAACTCACTGATAAAAAAAACTTGTTTCACAGCTACTACAAAATTTGAGACGATTTACAGGGGACTGAATCTTACTTTCGTAAAATGTCGATAACTGATGAACTGCCTAATTACAGGATGTAATTAAAATTTCCCACGCCTCTCTGTCTCTTTATAAACACAATATTTCTTAGTGTATTTATTTACTTATATTATTTACGTATGATTATTTATTCATTTATAATTACTCATATTAATTTTTATTTATTTATTTATTTGTTTGTTTATTCATTTGTTTGTTTATTCGTTTATTTGTTTGCTTATTTGTTTGTTTGTTCATTTGTTTGTTTATTCGTTTATTTATTTATTTGTTTATTTGTTTGTTTATTTATTTATTCATTCATTCCTTCACTTTCCCATTTATTTATTTACTTTATTCATCTAATCGCGTTCAACAAAACTGCTTCCATGGCACGTGCATATTATAATCCCAGTCGGTACCTCTTAATACTCCTTGTACGTCAAGTCATTTCAACATCTCACCGTTACGAGTGATTTTGCGGTTAAAACATCTTTAAATAAAACTCGTAATAAAAAACATCTGGAAGCTTAGTCATGTTTCAGCACAATTAAGTGTAATTGTGGCCTTCGTTCAAACTAGTATGAGACGTTTGTGTAGTTCTTCTAAAACTTAACTAAACCACAGTCATAACCTTCTTTATTCCAGCAACATAATCTGTATACTTGTCTAATCAGAGGGAGAACAATGCTATTTATAAGCCGTGCAGTGCCTATCGTGTAAATTATTCATAAGGTAGTACATAATTTTAATAGCATTTTTGTCTTTCAATCGTTAAGTTTCCGAAATAAAGACTTGTCTTTTAGATTTATGTATCTTCTCAGAGGGTTGTTTATGGGATTACCTGACAATCGCCTAACAGTTTGGGAAAACCTACGAAGAAATACTACCAGGAATTCAGCTCAGGCGGGATTTGAACCCACACCCGAGCGCAGCTTTGGATGCAAATGCAGTAATCCCGAGCTACACCGGTGCCCTAACGACAGTTATCCAAAATATGAACCGCCTTTAATCTAACTATTGACCGAAATACTTAGGGCGGAAGGGAAAACAGAGTTCTTTACTTTTAAATTTTTCTTGAGTATACGAATTATTTCAGAATTCATAACAAAGACGTGGTGTACCCTTATTAATTCATAAAATAATACGTGACTAGGGTTCGGATAAAGTAGCTGTATCAGGATAGGCATCCTTGGTCAATGCGTTTTGTTTACAAACATTAATTAGTTGTCGCGTGTCCCCCATCCGACAGTACTGATGATTTATATTCAGTTCCTATCTGGTTGTAATGTCCATTCACTGATGTTTCAGCTAGGGAGTGTGGAGTGCTCTTCCCAGGAGGCAGAGTTTTAGCTAGTGAGAAGGAGTAGTTACCTTTTTCTGCAGCAGTCAAGGTCCTATCCTATACAGCTATACAGCCTATCCCAATACAGCTACTTTATCCGAACCTTATACTGTACATAACAATGCCTCATTTAATGTATAAGTGTTATAAGTAGTGTTGTAGGATTTAATCGATGAATCTAATCGATTAATCGATCGATTTATATCGTAAGATTAATCGGTCAAAAACATTTAATCGAATAATCGAGTCGATTAAAATTAATCGGTTTAGTTCATATTAATTATTATTTTGTTAATACTACCTCGTACTAAAAATTCCGACAATATTTCTCTCTCGGAAATTTCTTAATTAAAAACACAATAGTACTGTTATTTTCTAACTGTAAATCAGGTAGCGTAGGGAAAATTTTTGCACAAACACTTCAGAAAGAGATGGAGATATGAGGACAGTGACCTAATCTACCTCTATTGAAAGTCGAAACACAATGCAAAATCTTTATTAAGTTTTATGGATTTTCCAGAAAACATCCACCTTGTTGTCAGCTCATCTTCCTAGCATATGAAATACATACTTTTCTGGGATTCGTCCCCCTCATCCCTTTTAAAATAGCCATGTCTACACTGTGTGCAAGTGAGAGCGTAACTACCTTCTTCTCTTTTGAAAATCTGATAATTCGATTACAAAAAGGGACCAGTCCTCTGTTTCGACCGCTATACTTTTTCTCTTGCAGTTTCTGTACTGAGTTTGTATATGAAGGTTGGTGTTTAGTTTGATAAAGGAAAAAAAAAACAGTTTTCTGTGGTTTGTGAAAAGTGTAAACTCCATTATGTCATATGAGGATTTGAGAGGTAAACTCGGTGAAACGTTTGGATTTAAATTGAACGATCGTGGGGAAATGCTTGACAGAAACAAATTTTTTTCGTGTTTAGTGATGCAGGGAACATTGTTGCTAAACGTACAGCGGCACTTAATTCGGAGCATGTGAATGCACTCACATGTTTAAAATCATGGATGAAGCAGTATTAACTAGGTGAGTCTTCATACTTTTTGTTAGTTATGTTTGTCTCAAAAAATTCCGGAGAAATTGACATAATAAATTATAAGCATCATAATAAATATGTTAGTAAGTAATTAAAATAGTTGTTTTGTAATATAATGAAACAGTATATACAGATATACAACATACAACATTTAATACTTGTGCTTATCACCGAACACAAGTTAAATTTAACAATAATTGTGTATTACAGAATATTAAAACATTTTAACTCGATCAAAATTCGATTAATCTATCGGTTAATCGATTAAATTCAAATAGTTAATAGATTAAATATTTTGATCGATCAACAGCACTAGTTACAAGAGTGATCTGTATTCATGACAAACGAAAAGTTATGGCATATAAGGAGTAAATATTGTAAATGTATCTAATAAGTAAATTTATAACTTAATAAATAAGTTTCTTACTGGCAAGTTGCATTTGATTTCAACGTAGCACTGTTAATTACTTGAATCAGTTCTGTACTCAAGCAAAGATATCGTACTACCACTTCCGCTCTAAATTGCGTAAATTAGGCCTATGAAGGCGATTATGGAAGCCCTTGTTGTTGTGTGGAAATCCTAGAAGTGGATTGTGCTAGAGGTCGGAAGAGTGCATAAATAAATATAATAGCAAACAGTTATTTAAGTTCACCGTTGTGGCTGAAGGGTTAGCGAGTATAACTCCAAACCCAGCAGGCCCAGGTTCGATTGCCGTTCGGGACGAGTTGCCTGTGTGAGACTTTTTTCAGGCTTTTTTCCTCACTCCTATGGATGAATAACAGGTAACTTTACCAGGCGATTGGAACCCCACTCATCTTCGTCACTTCCTTTCATTCATCATCCCGTTACTTCCTCTGGTTTTCAGATCGCTCTACAGGCAGCCCTTCGAAGCTGCTGGATCTCTCGACCGGTCTCCGTGGATTGTATTCATGTGATGATGGACGGCTTCTTAGACGGAACCCGGGGCAGACCTTCTCGGGGGGGAGGACTTCCGCCTCGGACCGTTAAGGGAGCCTTGGGGGAGGTTGCTGAGGCAGGAGTGGTACATGGACTCTGTTGGCTGTAGGGACCGGTCGTTAAGGGGGTCAAGTGATTAGGTCGGTGCGCGTAGAGGATCGGTGGGCACGCAACTCATCCCATATAGGAGGGTGTACAATAGACCTCAGATCGTAGTGCGTGGGATGTTCCCTCCCTCCCTCCCTCCTAACAAGAAAAACAGTTACTTAACCATTCTAATTATAGGCCTAAGTGTAGGGACAATTTAGACACAACGAGATTGTAACATGAAGACAATAACAGTGTCTTTGGCTCTACGCTGGTGTATTAGACTACCACCTAGGCGGCCCGGGTTCGATTTTGCAGAGATTTTGCTCAGGATACTGTCGCTTCTCTGCATCATTACACTAGCACTCTCCACCATTCCTTAATTTCACCTATCAGCTACCACAGTTAAAAATAGACTGGGGTGAAGTCTTTTGGGGCAATGCAGGTTCCTGATGCTGATATAGGCTCTTCTAGGAAGGACTTGGGAGACTTGGGACTCCAAGTTCTGGGGCTAATCAGGCTACTTGTCTGCTGTTGGGACCTGGGTCTATCAGGACGGAAGCATAATGACCCAACTTTCAGTATCGGATTCACAAATGTCGCTTGGACCACCTGTCGAACTTGGATAATCGTATAGGGCTCACAATGAGCTAAAGCGTGGCTAAGTGCAATGTTCCGTTCCGGATCAAGCTCTCGAAAAGCAAAGTGAAAGTCAAGTAAACATTAAGACAATGGACCAATAGCGGTATTTTATGAAAACCGATATACCTTGAGAAAAGCTATCCTTCGGATCTTTTTATAATACAAACATTATAATCTCTCGGGAATCGAATTTCAATCCATTTTTATGAGTAACCTGCAACTAACAAAATATGTATTGCTATAATACATGTTAAATAATATCGCTGCAGGTATATTTATTCTTTCGATCACAAGAAGTATCTTACAAATGAATGTTAATTTTTTCACATGTTTAAAATTGTCGACTCATAATTTAAGAAAAAATTACATTTGCAATTAATGGTAAGCTCTTTTGACATACTTTGTATTTTCCTTTACTGTATCTAACGATGCCCAAATTTTTCATAATTTAATATTGACTCCTTACTCGTGGTACAGGGACAAATATATGACGGGATTTGTTGATTCAATCGAGTAACATACTACTCATAATTACTGAGCTAATATTAGTGTTAAGATTATAGTCTATGACTTGTTCATGTGAAAATATAATGAAATAATCTCCGGACACACTTTATAATAGCTGTTCTCAAACTTTCGTATTTCGCGCACCCCCCCCCCCTTTAATTTTTGCCTTGGATAATTCTGCGCCTCCCCTTTTCCGTAATAGAAGATAGAAAGATAGATTAGAATAATTCAATACGCCGGAATTTAAACTCGATTGGCAACACTGGCTATCGCTGCCGATGTAGTAAAGTATTATGACGTCATTTCCTGTTACCCCTATGTTCACTGCAAGAGGAAGAACACAACCAAATTTATGGAGTGAATAGTCTTGTAATTATTCTCATGTTAAAGCAAAAGCGCTTTGGATACTGTTACCTTTCCCACTTCTTACCTTTGCAAAATTGGCTTATCTGTTGTAGCTGTTTCAAAATCTAAATATAGAAACAAACTTCGAATAGAAAATGAGCTCAGAGTGACTATCTCGAATATAAAACCAAGCCTGGACAGGCTGTGTATTTCAAAGGAAGCACATATTAGTCATGAGATTCTATTCCTTAGAAATATTTTATTGCAATGCTTGCGCTTTGATTATATTGTAAATTCAAAATTAAAATCTGAAATAAAAGTGCAAAAAAAATTGTCTTGATCATTTATTTGACGCCACTCCACGTCAAGTTATGGCGCCCCCCACAGTTTGAGAACCGCTGCTTTATAAATTTAAGGACAGTGAATTTTTATAGCTCATTAATACTTTTGACTAAATATATAATATATGATTATTTTGTAAGTGCAATAATGATACAAGCATTTTTATTATACACAATTAAACAGAAGTTAAAATTTGTTAAAAAATGGGTGGCTGTGAAAAAATTACGTTTCAAAGATTTTATAAGGATGTTCATGAATATGTTCCATTAGAATTTAGTATAATATTAATAAATAGAGAAGGTGACATTCATATTGTTCTGGAATGTCAACCTACAAAAGAAATTCGGATGAAATTTACAAATGAAAAATTCCAACTAATTAATTAAGAATTAGTTATAAGAAAACTTATAATAACAAAAAGTTACAAAATCAAATAGGTTTATCTCTCTTTTTGGTTAAAAAAAATTAAGAATGGAAAGAATTAATGAAATAAATAGAATAATTGAACGGGATAAAATCTGATAAGAAAAAAAGGATTAGTTTTTAGTACTATCTATAAATATAATTATATATATATATATATATATATATATATATATATATATATATATTTGTATTTATTCAAAAGACTTAAATAAGAAATAATTAGAAAAGTATCTTTATACGCTTGTTTTGTCTTAAGATTTACTATATACGCTAGCTGCATATCGCAGACTTAAACACGAAGTACAACTTAGGCAAGCGAATAAATACTAATTGTAGCAACATAATAAAATGATTTGAGTCTTGCACAAAACTAGATGCAAGTGCAAGATAAAACATCTTATATTAAATATTTAATTTTAGAAATTGTATTAAAATTGTATATCTATGTGTAAAATTATAAAGTGTGTAAATGTAAGTTTTTTCAATGATTATATGTATGTACTTTTTCTGTGAACTATAAGTAATAAATATCAAATATGAATAATAATAATAATAATAATAATAATAATTAATAATAATAATTACACAAAATGTTAAATACCGATAATGTAAATTGTAAATAATAATAACCCTCCCTTGACAAAATTCTGCGTACGCTACTGCTTTCACGCAATGTAATATGATGATAGAACTAATCAAAATTAGAATTAGAATAATAACTGACATAGTGCAGTACTTGCATTAGTGTAATACACTTACTACACTAATTCACGAGAATAGTGTAGGGCAGCGTGTGACAAACCAGATCGGTGGTCCTGAGAGACGCTGACTTAGAGACTGCCCACAAGTTAATAGTTACTGCAACACGTGTGTACGTACCTGTGAGACTTGACAGCGCAGAGGTGGGATCGAGCGAGCGTGTCTCCTGAATGCAGCTTATAAACAAAAAGCTAGTGCTCGCTCGCGCTTCTTCCTCTAGTCCAGAGCGCTGCGAGGGGGTCAGGGTCAGCCCGTGACGTCACTGCCTTTTGAATGATGGTACCGCGATACAAGACTTCCCATGACGTCGACAATGCAGCTTTCCGGCCGGCAAATAGGCTGCATCCTGATGAAATTTGACAAATCGTTATCGTCGCCTTGAGAAACGGAACAAGAGCAGCGGTGTGACCGATTAGCGAGAGCTATGACAGTGCGCGAACCTGGGGAGACACTGATAGGAAGAAATTTGTGTATTGGTGATCCAAACTTGGTCTGTACAGCACATGCACTAATATGTTCGCTTTCTACTTTAATAATAATAATAATAATAATAATAATAATAATAATAATAATAATAATAATAATGTTTAGGTGAGGGGTTTGGACTTTTTTTATTGCTAGTTGTCACAATCAAAAATTAAGACACAACGTTTCGAAGGGTGGTTCTCCCTTCGTCTTCAGGTGGAAGGAAGGAGAGAAGAGAAAAAACCTACTGTTGGGATCGTTACGTACAGCTATTCTGTATGACTGATCAGTCATACAGAATAGCTGTACGTAACGATCCCAACAGCAGGTTTTTTCTAGTCATACAGAATAGCTGTACGTATCGATCCCAACAGTAGTTTTTTTTTTCTCTTCTCTACTTCCTTCCATCTGAAGACGAAGGGAGAACCACCCTTCGAAACGTTGTGTCTTAATTTTTGATGTGACAACCAGCAATGGAAAAAGTCCAAACCCCTCACCTAAACATTAACTATCCACATTGCTTTCCAACCCCTCATTTAGATGAATAATAATAATAATAATAATAATAATAATAATAATAATGCCACCGGCGTGGCTCAGTCGGCGCTTGCCTGCCGATCTGAAGTTGCACTCGGGCGCGGGTTCTATCCCCGCTTGGGCTGATTATCTGATTGGGTTTTTTTTTTAGGTTTTCCCCAACGGTAAGGTGAATGCCAGGTAATCTATGGCGAATCCTCGGCCTCATCTCGCCAAAAACCATCTCGCTATCACCAATCTCATCGACATAAAATAACCTCGTAGTTGATACAGCATCGTTAAATAACCAACTAAAAATAATAATAATGCTTATTATTTATTTATTAGACTAATTGTATTAATATTAATGTAGGCCTACTAACCAACAGGGAATAAGCAAAACAGGTTAGAACATAATATTATATTGCTATAATAATACTATGTGGTACAAAAGTCACTTATCAAGTGGGGAGGAATATTATTTTGAAAAGACAAAATATACTTACGTACAAACGGCTTTCAGAGAACCCGGTGCTTTATTGCCGCCCTCACATAAGCCCGCCATTGGTCCCTATCCTGAGCAAGATTAATCCAGTCCCTACCATCATATCCCACCTCCCCCAAACACATTTTGATATTATCCTCTCATCTACGTCTCAGTCTTCCCAAAGATCTTTCTCCCTCCGGCCTCCCAACTAACGCTCTATATGCATTTCTGGATTCGTCCATACGTGCTACATGCCCTGTCCATGTCAAAATCTGGATTTAAAGTTCCTAATTATGTTAGGTGAAGAATGAAATGCGTGCAGTTCTGCATTGTGTAACTTCTTCCTTCTCCTGTAACTTCATCCCTCTTAATCCCAAATATTTTCCTAAGCACCTTATTCTTAAGCACCCATAGTATCTGTTCCTCTCTCAAAGTGAGAATCCAAGTTTCACAACCGTAAAGAACACCTGTAATATAACTTACTGTGTTATAAATTCAGGTTTTTTGGACAAAGTGGATGACAAAAGCTTCTCATCGAATAATAAAAGGCATTTATCACACAAAAAGTAGTCCTTGCTTGTTTATATTCCCAAAATGTATTTATTTATTTATTTATTTATTTATTTATTTATTTATTTATTTATTTAATTATTTATTTATTTATTTATTTATTTATTTATTTATTCTTTCGTTCGTTCGTTTCTTTGTTTGTTCGTTCATTTATTTATTTGTTTGTTTGTTTGTTTGTTTGTTTGTTTGTTTGTTTGTTCTTTCGTTCGTTCGTTCGTTCTTTCGTTCGTTTGTTTGTTTGTTCGTTCATTTATTTATTTATTTATTTATTTATTTATTTATTTGTTCTTTCGTCCGTTCGTTTCTTTGTTTGTTCGTTCATTTATTTATTTATTTATTTATTTATTTATTTATTTATTTGTTCTTCCGTTCGTTCGTTTCTTTGTTTCTTCGTACATTTATTTATTTATTTATTTATTTATTTATTTATTTATTTATTTATTTATTTATTTATTTATTTGTTTGTTTGTTTGTTTGTTTGTTTGTTTGTTTGTTTGTTTGTTTGTTTGTTTGTTTGTTTGTTTGTTCTTTCGTTCGTTTGTTCGTTCATTTATTTATTTATTTATTTATTTATTTATTTATTTTCGTTCGTTTCTTTGTTTGTTCGTTCATTTATTTATTTATTTATTTATTTATTTATTTATTTATTTATTTATTTATTTATTTGTTTGTTTTTGTTTGTTTGTTTGTTCTTTCGTTCGTTCGTTTGTTCGTTTATTTATTTATTTATTTATTTATTTACTTATTTACTTATTTGTTTATTTGTTTGTTCGTTTATTTATTTATTTATTTATTTATTTATTTATTTATTTATTTATTTATTTATTTGGGTTGGTTGGTTGGTTGGTTGGTTGGTTGGTTGGTTGGTTGGTTCTCTTCCACATTACCAGAAGTGAAATTTACTCTTTGGAACAATAGGAATAGCGAAAGTAGTAAAATTAATGGTAACACTTAAATGTAAAATCGTCATCATGCACTTAAGAAGCTTACATATAATGAAATACTGACTAAACATATACATAATTAACTAATTAAAATTTATATCATAATTATACTTTATAATATAATAATAATGATTTATTTTAGCTGGCAGAGTTAAGGTCATAAGGCCTTCTCTTCCACTCAACCAGCAAAAAGAGTATATACATATGCATGAACTTACAAAGAATTCAACAATTTGATTTAGGTGAAAGTTACATGTATACAAGAGTTATTTACGAATTAAACAACACAATACTATGAACTATTAATTAAACACTGAAATAAACTGTGTAGCAGACTTAAGCTAAAATACATAGAATGTTAATATATTTCAAATAATATTAGATAATAGAAAGAGATTATTATGAGACAATTTTGAAAATAAGCACAATCAGGATGATGTCTAAAAGAAAGAAGTAACAATGTAGTCAGTGATAGTTTAAATCAGTATGATTGGAGTGAAATGCTAATAAGGTTATCTTTTAGGCTGTTCTTAAAGGTGTTTATTGTCTTGCAGCCCCTAATACTTTGTGACAAGGAATTCCATTGACGCGAGGTGGATACTGTAAAAGATGATGAATAACAAGATGTTCTATGAAGAGGTATGCCACAGATAAGTGATCTAGTATTTACGTCGTGGTTAGAGTATAGATAAGAGAAACGAGACGAAAGGTAATTTGGTGTTAAAGTGTGCAGAATTCGAAAGAGTAAAGACAAAGAGTGTAAAGTTCTGCGTTCTTTAAGTCGGAGCCACGAAAGACTTGCGAAGGACGGTGATATGTGATCATATCGTCGGATGTTGCACACGTATCTGACGCACATATTCTGAGCTCGCTGTAACTTGACTGACAGTTCAGAACTTAGGTCACTTAACAAAACGTCGCAATAATCGAAGTGCGGCATTACTAGGGTTTGTACTAGGGTAAGTTTTAGTTGCTGGGGCAAGAAGTTTCTCAAGCTACTCAGGCCTAAATGACAATTTATACGAACACATAGACTAACCTGAAAAAATCAGCTAACACTCTCGAATTATCATGTAAAAGTAAGTAATTCTTAATTCTCAATTTAAATTGATTAACTTTTCGGAAACCCTGACATGGCGAGATAAGGAGTTCCATAGGCGACAAACTGACACGGTGAAAGATAATGAATAGGAAGAGGTACGGTGACGAGGAATGGATAATAAGGCCTGATGTTGATTCCACAATGTTTGTAAGGCAGCGTTTCTCAAACTATGGTCCGCGGACCACCTGTGGTCCTCGAGGTCTGGCCTTGTGGTCCTTCAAAAAAGACAGAAGAAAAAATAAAATTCAAACGATTTGCATATCACACTATAGCTGAAAATCTTAGAGTTTGGAAATGACATGTGGTAATCGCCTTTCACTTTTTCTCCCAGTACTGACATTTTATGAAATTTATTACCCTACTCGTCTATCGAATTCCCACTCTACTCTCAACAATAAAAGAGGAATTTAAAGCACTATGAACGTGGTGTTTCTCACAATTTTCCCTGCACATCCTGCACCTGTAACCCAGCCAGGGACCACCCGAATTCATAACAGAGGACCAAAGTTCCGAATCTTTTCATGCGTTTATGACTTTCTTAATAGTTTTGCCGACACTCAGTCTGCACACTGAAATGGTCACATACTGTATGCTGTACACCAATAATAGAACGTGCCAAATTGTATATTTACTTGTTTAAAATCGGGCATGTTTCTGCATTAATTTTTTTTATTTCTGTTTTTCCAGATAACGATGTAAGAAATTTTAGACTCTGGCTGTTTTAAAATCCAGGCGAATGAGATCCAGAAATTCAAATTACAATTCTTTTCTAATTATATTTTTTTGTAGCCAACCACAAGTAACTTATAACAAATTCTGTGCATTGTTGATTCGTCGCTTGCCTGTTAGTAGTTAGTTGTTTGAAATCCTTATGTGGTACACGCTAGTAGTTGTCTATGTCTCTGTTAAATAGTATCCATTATACATAATGGAAAACTGGCTTCGATTCGGGTCTTTGAAAAGAAAGGAAAGTGATGATAGGCTTCATTTAGGCAGTACCGGTATTAATAGTTCAGAAGCAGTGTGTGAAGATATTAATATCAGTGATTCTAGTGCCATTAAAGAAATATCTAATTCAAAGAAAAAACATTTTCGTAAATATTACAAGAGATATTTGAAACTTGGATTTACTCCGTGTGGGAATGAGAGTGAACCAAAACTTCGGTGCGTTGTTTGTTACGAAGTGCCTTCAGACGAGTGTATGAAACCCGCGAAGTTGAAACGGCACTTAGAGACGAAACACGCAAAATGTAAACCTGTAGAATTATTAATGTCGGTACAAACATTTATTTATTTTGTTAATTAATAAGTTAAAGATTATCCAAACTCTAACAGCCTTAAATTATTAAAAAAAAAGAAAGAAAATGAATTTTCTTCTATTAATATTAACTTAATTAGTTAATACTAATATAAAATTAATAGAAATAAATTAATTTTAATTAATTAATTATATTTTAAAATATAGGAATACTGTTATTAAAATATGCTACAAAAATGATAAATTTGCTTTCGAAGGGAAGAAGAGTAAGGTAGTCCGCGGAACTGTCTGACTTAAAAACGTGGTCCCCACTTCAGAAAAGTTTTATAAACGCTGTTGTAAGGTATTCAAGGTGAGTTCTCAGATATTTTGGAGTAGAAGTGAGCAATATTCTAAATAGAACTGCTGTTCTCCGCTCCTTTAGGCGGACCTATGAAAGGGCTTCAAAAGATGGCGTTATATTATGATCAAATCTACAATATTGCAGACGAAACGGACACGCATTATGAACACGTTGTAGTCTTTCAGTTAATTGGCTGCTATATTTGTCAGGAGAGAATCCCAGTAATCAAAATGGAACATCACTAGCGATTGAATAATGTTTCTTTTTATTGAAAGAGGCAGACAATTTCGCAAATTGTTTAGAGAGTAGAGCAATGAAAATACTTTCTTACAGATGTGGATTACTTGGCTATTCAAATTTATATCTCTTTCCATTAATAATTCAAGATTCTTTCCAGTGTCGCTATAATTAATAAATTATTCATTTTATTGACAGTCTCGGTATGGCTTTGTTGTTAATTGTACTGAGCAAGCGCTTATGTCCCATTACAATTCCCTACGATTTTCCTGGGTTTAACCTCAATCCCGAACTTTTTAGCCTATAGATAGAGTTCAAATATTCAGTCATTGTGGCCACCGCGTCAATTAGTTCATCAGGACGAAAGTGTATATAGATCTGTAAATCGTCAGCAAACAAGTGTTATCTGCAGTGATGTATGGCGTTCGTCACGTAGTTAATATACTGTATATCATAAATAATAGAAGACCTAGTACCGACCCTTGAGGAACTCCAGACTTCGCGATGCACCATTCAGAAGAGAAGTCATTAACTAATGTACACTAATGTACCGGTCACGAAGGTAGGATTGAAACCAAGCGACGGCATTATCAGATAGATTCAAGTTCTTCAATTTACACAAAAGGAGTTATATATTAACAGTATCAAAGACCTTGCTGAAGTCAAGTAAAGTCCATAAAGTCAGTTGACTGTTATCCATAGCTTCACGTATATCTTCATTGACTCTTAGTAAAGTAGTTTTTGTGCTGTGGTCAGTCCTAAATTCTAATTAGTAATCGTCGAGAAAATCATTATGGTTCAAATATGTTGTCAGTTGCTTGTGTACAATACGTTTCAGTACTTCTGATAATGCCGGTATGATGCTAATACGTCTATAGTCGTCCGGGGGAGATAGTGTTTTATTTTTAAAATTAGTGCGAATAAAAATAATTAATAGGATATATTATCTTTAATACAAAATGTAGACATAACAAATTATTACAGTACTTTCTTTGGAACAAGTCTCTTAGTAATGCAGCAATGTGGCTAGCTCGAGAGTAGAAGCAATAGATCTCATAGGTCATAGTTCTTCCTCCCGAAATGCAATTCTAAGATGATTTATCTTGCTCTAGTTCAATCAATTGACAATTACACAGTAAAGGGAAATGGATTTGTCTTCACAAGAGAACTGTTGGTGAGATAATGTAGAAATCTCACCTCGAATTGCGCACACACATCTTCTCTGCAGATGGACAAATACTAAAAAAAAAACTAATGTCTATATTAACCGAGAAATATGTCCGGTGATCCAGTACCGTAATTCTGTACCTGAATGAGAGGATTTCAGGAAAGTTAGTTGGTCACATCATGCTAAAGTCAGAATTAAACTCTTACAATAATCTTCGTCAATCATAAAATCATCATGATTAATTTGTTTTATTTTATACCGTAGATACCTTCACAACAGAAATGTAGTTCTTCACATTACTACACTAACAAGATGGTCTTAATAAATCGTATTCCGAAATGTTAACAACCAAGTAATAAACCATCATCAAAGCTTTCAAAATCTCTACAAAGTGAACTATAAATAACAACACATTTGTGTCATGGCCTCGCCGTATCATATCACAAAGTAGATAACATTATTTGAACGACATAATTAACAAATTACATCCTGTTAGTGGTAATCGAGATAACACAACGCCGGATTTATAATCACAAACGAAACTGTGTTATTATTTAAGAGTGCTGAAAGTTTCAAGACTAGCTGAAAAGCCTTTTCTAGTGAATCATCATAAACAGATTTCTGAGTCAGTCTCTACAGAGTTGAAGAAATATAGTATGCTGAATCATTAAGTTAACTGTAACATTTTGCCCTTCAAAATGAGTCTCGTAAACAACGCTTATCGTACAGTTACCCTTAAAAAGAATGAGACGATTCTTGGTCGTCGGAAGTTAAAGATCTACAGCGCGGTTCACTCGATATCGACGTAACGATACATAACATGAGAAATAGTACAAGAATTGTTACAAAGACCACAACAAGGACAAGGACCAGAATAAGGATCACGAAGAAGACTGCCATTTAAGGCCAGGATTTCACAACATAGCTCGAGTCAAAATATCATTGCTTCACTGTACCGAATGGCAAATGCCTGCTAAGAGATCTACATTCTGGACTGCTGCTGTCGCTGTCTTGTCTCGGTAGCTCATATAGTAGCGTGTTGGTTCCGCTTTATAACCGAAACGTCTCGTGTTCGATCCCGGGTAAAACTTTTTTTTTGAGGTGTAATTAATTTGTTCAGAGTTCCTCGACTGTCTAATTTGTCGAAAAATATGGAATAATTTATGCCCAATTTCTGGGTTTTACAAGTTGGCTGAACCTCGTCAAAAAAAAAAAAAACTTACTTGGAAGTTAAAAGTATTCCTCCTCAAACAAAAATCATAAGAAACAAAAAGAGACCTGTTAACTTAAAATCTTGTCCACATGCCATCAGCTTCTATTACAGATCTAAGTCGATCCGGCATGGTTGTCACGAGATTGTGAAATAAGTTCTGATCCCCGGCCAGATCTTCCCAGGTGTCAACAACTTGATCCCACAATTCGTCTCGATTTCGAGGGCGTCGGTGGGCATAGGGATTATCCTTCTCTTTTTCAATTCCACCCATAAATTTTCGATGACATTCAAATCAGGTGACTTCGGAGGCCAATTAATGATTTCGATCTCGGGTCTCCTTTGAAACCATCTTTGAATGCTTGCAGCATAGTGCACGGGATGGTTATCCTGCTGGAACAGCAATGTTCCTTCGGGAAAACGTTCTCGGGCGGAGGGAAGGAATATATTTTCCAGAATGTGCTCGTAAGTTCCAGCATTAAACCGGCCATCGATGCGTTCTATAACGCCAGGTCCATCTTAAGACATCCACCCCCAACACGATATGCTAAAGCGCCCCGATCTTTCACGTCGGTGCACATAGCGCTGGTCATGTCGGAGATCATCCTCACGATAGACACGGACAGGACCTTCGTAATCACTCGAGATGGTTGTTTCGTCGGAGAAAATTACATTTCTCCAATCGAAATCCACTCGATTGGTAGCGAAGGCAAGACGGTCGACAGCTTGTGCTTCCCCCAATATTTCCATTTGCGCAGCCCTCCGGCTCCTAATACCGCGGTTCCTCAACCTGCTGATCACAGTCTGTGAAGAGCCGGGAAAGTTAGATACTGCTCTTATTTCGTTAGCAGTCAGAAAGGGGTCCTGTCGAACTGTCTCGAATAAGAGAGCATCCTCTTCCAATGAAGAAATCCGCGGACACCCAGGAATAGGGCGATTTTCGACCTCCCCTAAATTTTGGTAACGATAACCCACCTCGCGGCTGTACTTCCAGGAACACCGACCAAACGGCCAGCAGATCTAGCCCCATATCCAGCCTCAACTAGAGCTATAACTCGCTGTCTCATGTCACGTCGGTTCGCCATTACGATGAGAAATGAGGGATGACGATAATACTTTAGTGTAGACAATGACTATTTAACATGATATACAATTATTGAAATAAGAGGCATCTTGCATAGTAAGAGTTAATAAATCAACCCTAAATTAAATATCTAAATAACAGGATATAACAGGAAGTCCAACTGTTGCGAAACTAATCAAATTAAATCTAAGCTGAAGTAGCACAGCCATTGATAAATGTTTTGTACACAGAATTAGACTGAATTAGTATTCGACAGAACCTATAATCAATGGCTTGTCTGAACATGATAAACAAATCCTAAGTGTTTCCAATGTCACTGAACAATTTCAAAATATTAATTTAAAAACTAAGAAAGGATCGTAAATGTTGTATCTAATGATTATTTACATTTATGTCTACAAAATGAATCTTGGAAAAACGTATATGATACTGGTACTACTGATATTAAGAGTAAATGTATTGCATTTTTCACTTAATTTCATAATCACTTCAGTGGATTTTCTCCACTCAATGTTGTGAAAAAATTCAAAAGTAAAAACATGTAGATAACGCAGGGACTTCAAAATCTCATGTATTAAAAAGAAGAATCTATATGTAATGAGTTGCAATGTAATGATCCTCATGTTCTTAAATACTGCAAGGAGTACAGTGTAATTTATAAAAAATTATGAAAGAGGGAAATAGGATATATTTGAATAGAAAAGTACAAAATTCATATAATGCAATTAAATCTATTCGGAATATTATTAAATTTAAACTTGTAGATATCCTAAGAAAGAAAATATTTTTTCACTAAAACCAATGATTATAAAGTAGAGGATCCCAAATCTATTGCAAATTCTTTTAACGTATTATAGTATATAGTACAGAAATATTATTGACAACTTAAAATTCAAGATTTTGCAAAAGATACTGCAATTGGTTACTTAACAGATGCATTTAATAATTAGTATTAATATATGTAATTAGTCAATAACTGCAACAGTGCTTTTCCATTCAATCATAACATGAATAAAATTGAATGCATACTAAATTAAACACTATTGCAAACACGTAGATAAAATAGTTAAAATTAACTGAAGGTGTGAGAATGAAATAATCTAAAGCCATACTTTTAACAAAAATTGTTTTGTGCGAGTGCATTTCTTACACATATGGGAAAGCTATTAATAAAATATTGTAATAATTACTCAACAAATTACATAGCCTAAGGACTCTAAACCTTTGTACAAGTTTGTATATTATTATATATATTTTTATAATTTCATTTTAATTGTTAGTTTTTAATATATATGCATTTACATTGTATATGTGTGTGTATAAATGCATTCATTAGATTAACGTTTATAATATTATAACTTGTAATTTTGTATTGTTTGCGATCATTAACACTTAATCTCAGGACTTTGTAAAACTATATTTCAACGTTAGTTAGCTATTTCAACGTTATTTAGAAAAAAAATCGTTGTATAGACTAAGAATCGAACTCGCACTCTTCTACACAACACGCAGAAGTCTTACCGTCTGAGCTATTGAAACGACATGAAAGTTTTCCTTTCTGTGTGGAGTGTCGATCTAGTCATGAAGGTCCATTGTCGATTTAACTACACGATTTATGTATATATTTATCTTTCATTTACGTAATATTATCATATTTTTTGCAGTTTTTGAAGTGAATTTCGGAACGATGCTAGTAACAAACCAAATAGTCTGAATTTAAGTAACTCAATATTCGTTATCTTGTGTATCAGTGCTCTGGTCTCCGATCATGCGCAGTGTCTCACATCTGAGACTTAGGAATATTCAATCGTCTCATCCTTTTTCAGGGAAACTGTACATACAGTAGATTGAATTTGTCTAAATTACGTTAATGATGTGTAAAACTCGTGATTTTCAAGTAACATGCAGCGAATACATATTGTTTTATAGTCACCAGCTTATTATTTTGATGTTATTTTTTTTATTGTACTTTTGTGTTGGTATTTTGAATGTTATTTAAAGGTGTAGCAAAAGACCAGCGATGTCTTCAAAAGAAGGAATGTTTAAGAAATGTAAATACTTATTTTTAAAATAAAAAGAAAATAAATTATGCTGATATCAGTTTAAAGAACAAGGTATTCTATATAATGTACAAAAAAAACAAGATAGGCTGTGTGAACACAATTAAGAAAAAATATAAGTTAATATATAAACTAACTTAATATTTTAATTGAACAGGAAGAAGGAAATGGGGAAGATATGGAAAGAGACTTCAAGAAGATTAACATATTTAATTGATAAATAAGTTAGTTTAATAGACATTTCTTACAAAGAAGAGCTCATAATAGACTAATTTAACATTATAGTGTATGAAAAGTCTTCATTTTTGGTTAAATGTAATTTTTAAGCTCCCTACTGTCTAACACATAATCTATCTAACTGAAAATCTGCAATTAGTCTATGTCCATAGTAATTATATTTATACACACGACGATTTAATTAAAGTACTAAATATGCTCTACAAGCTTACAACGTTCAAATTTACCACACATTTATTTATATCCCCAAAAATTAGTGCGAATAAAAATAATTAATAGAGTATATAATCTTTAATACAAAATTGTATTCGTTGATATACCTTCAAACAGACGTTCATCCGTGACTGTGCGACCACATGTGGCGGCAGGAAGCAAGCTGTTTGCCGGCAGAGTTTGATATTCGCAATTCCTTAAGTCAAGCGCATATATTGCTCATGCAAATTACAATAACCATCTACCTTTGCTATTGATGAAGTTGGAAATGTTGCCTTTGTGCCGTCACATCTCTCTCTCACCTTTTAAGTATATTTTTGTTAACACGCATTAGTTCTTCTGAAATTTCCCTTCTTAGGTCTATATTGTCGTTCTGTTCTCCCAAATTATGTGGGCTATTCCGATACACTTTATTGTATTTATTTTTAAGTTCCCCCATAGATAGAAATAGCGTACAATATTATAGAAATATTCTATATGAAGTCTCGAAATTAATGTGTCTAATAAAAAAAATAGCAAAGTAGCACTTTATTTGTTCAATAATTGCAGTCACGTGATAATGTGAATATAGTAAACTTCTGCAATTGGGTGTTTATAATGTTAATAACAGCTATATTGATCCACATTTAATTTTAGCTTCACGGATAAAGCATAGTTTTATCTATATTCTCGTGTAGCCACATAGAACAACAGATACTGTAATGTACAAAATCCCGTTCTTGTACACGAAATGCACATTTTACAGTGAATACTTACAGAATTATAGGGCTTATATTTTTTCCAATATCATGAATATTGATAACATAATCACATCATTCCTGTGAGAATTATCTATCATTGAATGTACGAAGATTTTCCTAACAATATTCCGCTACAGCGTATACAACTGATCTCTGGTTAGCATTAATTGCGGAAATTTTTGAAGATAGGGTCGCCGGTAAGAGAACAGCGCAATTCTCAGGTCTTACCGTATGCGATTTCTATTTAGGGAGGAACTTAAAACCTAAATAAAATGAAGTGTATGCTATTGGAATAATCCGCATACGCTGGAGAACGGTATAAGAAGGAAAATTGTAGCAATTTCAGAAGAACTAATGAATGTTAATGTAAATTTTCTTAAAAGGTGTGAGATGTGTGACGTACAAGGACATCATTTCCAACATCTTCTATGACAAAAGAAAGGTGGTTATTGTAATTGTAATTTGGATGAGCAATTTTTGCGCTTGACTTAGGAGACTATGAATATCCGATTCTGCCGGCAAACGGGATGCTTCCAGCCGCCAAGCGCAACCGCACACTCACGGATGAACGTCTGTTTGAAGACTCTGTACTTACCAAAGAGGACCAGGTTTCAATCCTAATGAAATAGTGGGAGATTTTGCTTGGAAAACATTTATTTTGGAACGCATTTTGAACGAGTACTCAGTTTTCTCCTCTTATTTCTAATTCATTATAGTTTCATTATCACATCTTCTTACAATCTCATCTCTGTAAATGGCTTAGTCAAAAAGATGCACTAAATGAAACATTCTCAATTGCCAAAAATACGCACAGCATTCTTGATTATTCATTTATTCGCATGTCAGGAATGCTATCTCCATGATCTTCTACTGATTAAAGCTGCAATAACGTAGTGGTTTGTTCCAAGTTCTTCACAAATGGTATAATACCTGAGTTCAAAGTTTAAAAACAATTGAACAGTAGCTTAGAAGGCCTGAAGTACAAAGACAGCATGCTGAATTTTTATCTACATTTTATTTCAGAAAATATTAGCTTAGACTGCTCTTATTGTTAGTGAAGCACTCGAAGGTGATCACTGAACAAAAGATTTTTACATTTTGTCCTGCTCCGAAATAAAAATTGGTGAATATTACTAATATGTGCCCTAAATCTGAATTTAAAATCCAAATTGCCCCATCACGTAAAGTGGCCACGTTCAATTAGTAGGCTAGCGGTGTCAAAGAGGACGGAAGCTTTGTAGTTTCAATAATTTTAATTATGTCGCGCTGTCCATTGTCGTCAAGTCTTTTGAAGGCCGCTCCAATACTCCATGTTATATTAATATATAGCAGCAACAAACAAGACGTGACAACGTCGCATTTTCATTTTATTATCGGTGCATGCAATAAAGACCTACAAATCTTAAAAGGAATGCCGCTGCCAAATAATTAAACGAGGCTACTTTGCCATTTTCCGGAGAAAATTAATTTAATGTTTTATGACAACTTATTTGTTTTTGTTTTCTTTTTTTTTTTTTCACTGCTACTGATAAAATCACAACACACTAGGGATTCAAAATTTCTCATAAAACTTGAAAAATATGTACTGGATACAAAATTGATGTTACATTGTTAAAAACACAACAACAATAAAAATATTTCATGCATATAATGAGAAAAATCTCGAAATTTGAACTTACATTTAAAATAATTTCTGTTTATAACTAAAACCGAGACTGTATTTTACAAGGAACTAACAATAGTCTGCAAGCATGCTGGATGATCTTCCTTTATATTTCTTTTCCATTTCAGATATTTCTTGATGAAACCTTTGCCCATGCTGGTCGCTTACCGCTCCAAAGTTAGGAGGAAAGAAATTCAAATGGGAATGTAAAAGGTATATTTTGAGAGACGTATTACACTCCATTTTGCCATGTCCACTTAACAAGGTTTCCACAACAAGTTCTATGTAGTTCTCTGCACTAGAATTTTCAAGGAAATTTGAGCAAACGTCTTTGAAAGCGCGCCACGCCATTCTTTCTGTAACGGAAAGTTTTTCCTCAAACAAAGGGTCATCCATAACTTTGTGAATTTGTGGACTAATGAAAATGCTCTCTTTTAATTTGCCTTCACTCAAACTGGTAAACATTTCCTTTAAATACTGAAAACCACACCCTTGTTTTTTCATTGCATAGACCACACTTTGAACTATTATGAAATTTACTTAATAGAAGGGATCATTATCTGTTTATTTATTAAAAGTACAAAAGAACAAGCCAACGACCATAAGAAACCGGAAATAAGTTATAAACACATAAATTGCATTAGCTTTTCTTTTGGTTTATACCCCCAACCCGCACCAGACATTTTCTTAGGGAGCACTTATCGAAAAGTGAAATCATAGTATATCTTAAAAACCTTACGTGATACGAGATGTATTTTCGGATTCAGCGCACATCAAACCATAAGGGACACATTGTTTTAAGTCGGAGCAAAATTCTTGTTGTTCAGTGAAATTTTAGAAGCAAGATCTTCTTTCGTCTTCACGTGAGAAGAGTATCCTATTCATTAGGATCGTTACAAAGGATTGTCTACGCACACGTTTCAGTCTTAATTTAGACATTTTTGAAGACCCTAGTGAATACACTCAATCTTGCCTCTCTTTTTTTTACCAAAAGACGAAATATATTCCAACCTTGTCAAAGTTCACCTGTAATGAAAAATGTGTAAACTACGCTCTTTCTTAATAAACCAGTATTAATTTCTCCCACATTTAGAATAAAACTTTTCACTTCCCAGGTGGGGAAAGTGAACCGATAAGAAAGGGCATTGACCTCTATAAAATGTATAGGCCTACATAAGGGTACTGTATTGGGAGTGTAAAACTTTATCTCATTATGTGGGGCAATGGCTTCACAATATGACAATAACCTGGATAAAGGGCATTATCACGGCCTACTCTATAACCTTCTGCTAGTAGGACAAGTTCACAAATAAGATTGAACGCAATACATTGTGGTAAATACGTATATGAACAAACGTTGTGAACAAAAGAAACGATCTTCATATTCAGATGAATGCTACCAAAAATTATTGTCCCGAATAGTGAATAATAGTAGATTAGGTTTTAAGTTCCATTCCCATTGGATAGGCCTATATTATGTCAAAAATGAAAATTTGTCACCATCATCATCACCACTATCACCACCACAATCATCATTATTATCATTACCATCACCATAACCATTATTATAATGGGTATTGACTAATAGATTATATGTCCCAGCTCTAAATTTGCTATTTTATGCAGTATTAATGCTGACTGCTTGTTTACAATACGAATTCCCCGTCCCTGTAACAGGTTGTCCGTGACTTCGTTGTCCTTTGGGAACATAGTTCAACAATCTGTATTATATCGTCATTCGTTCCAAAAATGCGTTCATACTAGTTTCTTCTATGTCATATTTTGTTGATAGATTTAAATATGCTTAGTTCTTTACGAATATCTTAACTTCTCAGTTATCGATCATAACGTACCATGTTAGGGACTTCAATTCTACTGTCGCCAATCCTCATAATGAATCTTTATTCAAAGTCCAACGTTTGGAACCCTAAACTAATTCAGGTACTGTTAAAACTTTAATAAGGGCTTCATTATGTACAGTCAACTCCAGCTATAGTGAACTTCGGCGGACCAACATATTTCGTTCGCTATGTCCGAGGTTCGCTAAATTCGAAGTGTTTCTCCCCTAACCTTAAATGACAGGAATGAATGAAACTGTGTACAAGAAAATAAAATACTATAAAGTAATTAAAATAGTTCATTTTTATGAAATGGATTATACTGTATAGTGTTACTCGCAGTTGATTTACTTAAACTATGCTATCGACCCACGTCCGCTTGCAAAAGACCACGTTCAGGGTTACTTATGTCTTATAATATTTGCCTTAACTTCCAAAGAAAGCACTTTACGTTTCGACATTTGTATACAGTACATTCACTTTTCGAACACTAGAAAGAGACTGATCAGGTAGAAATGACAAATGCTGTTATTGTCTAGGAATCACTAATCCTACCTTTGTCCTTTGACTAAAGGAGTAAGAAACTTAGAATGTTGTTCTCAAGACATTCTTTCAATTTTATACCAGAAGGTCTGACTTCAAATAATAATTTGTCAGAATACAACTCTTGCAACTTCAATTTGTAAGGTTCACTATAACCGAAACGAGGGTTCACTATAAACGGAAATATTAATGTACTTTTTAATGTATGCGGGTCGGGACCAACGATTTAGGTTCACTATAGCCGAATGTTCACTATAACCGAATTCACTGTATCCAGAATTAACTGTACTTTCTCTGCTAATGTTCTCTTGATGGTACACGTTAGCCGAATGAGTGAAGTGTAGGCTTTCCACCCTGGTATCCCATATTCGAATCCCGGTGGATCCAAGTGGAATATGTGGTCAACAAAGATTATGTTTGGTGGTAGGTTTTCGGCATTCCACCATTGCTCCCTTAATCAGACGGTAAAGCATGACCAGAGCATTAGAATGCAGGCAACCAGATATCTCTTGTTTCTTTTTTGTACTCTGACGCCCACGACCAAGATAAGCCACTTCTAACTCAAACGTCAGCCTGGCTTACACTGTCTTCATTAAAAATTTCCAGTCTTTATGCATTTCTTATGGTACCAACGCTGTTTATATAGACACGCGTCTTTCGTATCTTGAAAAGTTAAAGTTAATGTTTGTAAGAGTTTCCTTGGAGGGCTTTCATTATGAAAGGATCACTTTGCAACACAATAAGAATCAAAAATCTTTTCTTCCGCCATTAACATTTTCACACAACACACTTCATTTATAATTTTCTGTCAAACGAAGGCAACAATCTCAAACGTATATCTCGAAAAACAAACGTAAGAAGAAGAAAATCTCAAACGTACATAACTTAACATCCGAATTTTAACAAAGAGATACTTTTATTGTTTTGGGTAATCCCGTGGTCCAGGTAACATAGGGGTATTTTCCGGAAGCTCCAGTTCTCCTGTGGCAACCCAAGAAATCTCCATCATCTTATTTTATCACGAATGTAGCGTAGACCGTAGATATCCATAGGTATAGGTATCCTACAAGCAAAACTCAGCTCGGATTCCTCGCGGCGCGCATGCTATACTCCTCTTACCCTCCTGAAGTAGGCGTTACAGCATGCTGGAAACGGGAGCATACGTCATCTGCACGAGACAGTCACGCCAGCTGGTTTCTGCGCACTGGGTTTCCTTGTTCGATGCCATATAACATGCCGGCATCATACAATAACGTGCGGTGTGCTTTTAAGACATAATTTTGCCGACCGATTGTTGCTCTGTAGGTTTCACTCTAAGCGTCACGTTGTCACGTCTACTTCCTCGATAAGAATAAGCACTAGTTTGTTATATTGTTAAATGGCTAATTATTATTATTATTATTATTATTATTATTATTATTATTGTTGTTGTTGTTGTTTCATATACGAGTACGTTGACATTCTTAACTCTCTATAATAACTCTTTAATAATAATTTTAATCACATTTCTAATGTTCATCCTCAGCACAAGACATTGCAACCTCGGTTTTAGTCCACGTGAATTATACAATTAGATGTAATTTTATAATGGAAGCAGCTTATTGATTGCAACATTGAAACTGAGGCGAGTGATTGGAGCGGCGGCACAAGAAATTGAAAACAGTAATACAAGTACATTTCAAAGACCTGCCGAATATTACGCACGAGGCCGCTCAAAAACCTGTCGAATGTTAAAGCATGAGACCGCGGCGATAATACCCACCATTAGTAAAAAATATATTTCCCCCCTTCCCACAATCGCGGCGTTAATGGTTTTATACTGAGACATCACAAAGTCTAAAGATGTTCATGCCAAGTTTAAAACTGTATTGAAACATACTATAAAAGTGCAACTTTTGAACGGCCTTTGAAATTCTACATAATATGCTCAGCTTAGAAATGCTTGCAAAAATACATAGGCCTACAGTCATGCGAAAATGTAATAGTTATCATTTTTGTAATTTTACAGCTTACATGGGTTTTCTGCAAGATTATTACATTCAGGTTATCCACAATGCACGAGTCACTGGTATTGGCTCAGAATGGGTGACGTCACACAGATACCCACTATGTCGTCTGCTTCAGATACCAGGACGGATTCCTACTATATGCTACTGCTTTCTTTCTAACGTTTAGCTTATGATATAGGCCTACGTTGTATTTTGCTAATGTAGCCTAATACTTAAAACAACTGCAACAAATAATTAATCGATATACCCAGTAGTCACCTAGAATTAAGCAAGCCGTGAGTTAATATATGAAAGAATAAGTTTTACCTTAATTTGTAAACTTCTTCATTTTCCTCTTCACTGTAGGCTCCGATCTTTTAATTCTTTTCTGGCCACTGATTATTTTTTCGCCAAAGTTTTTACTTTATACGAGCATATGTCCTTACTTTGACGAAAGTTTTCACCAAGTCACTACTCACACTAGGATCACTTGAACATATTAAAGAAACCAAGTTCTTCATAACTCCGACCCCTCTTCGAACCTCAGGTCCATGATAAGAACAAAAGCGTTTCTCCATTTCCTTTACGATGTCTAACCATTTGGATGTCGGCTCTGTAAGTCCACCATATGACAAACTACGAATCCAGGAGACTAGACAGTAAGAACTATGATCTGTTTCTTCTGTATCTGTTCGGTGACCTAAGTTGGGATGAGTTTCACTATGTTTGTTTGCTATCCAACCAGCAATGTATCTCAAACCTTCAGCCTCCATTTCAGTTTCCTTTTCACCTACAATCGTTGAACCCGAACTAGATGTGTCGTCTTCTTCTTGAATGAAGATGTCAGGAATAGAATTTTGTACTAAATCTGTACACTTTACACCACATGTACGAAGTAATTGGGATGAAAGGTATTCCTCACTAGATTCAGTATGTGTATTCTTGTGTTTTTCTATATTTCCGGCATTATTGCCAAGAATGATCATTCGCAGGCGGTATAGAGAGTTTAATGGGGTAGGATGGTCGTATAAACCACCTCGAGAACGGATCTGGGAAAATAAATTCTCAAGTGAATCTTGGTTCAGACGATGAGTTAAAATATATGTCACTCCTAGCTTTTGTACATCGAGAAGAAGATATTTCAAGGAAGATATAGATACAAGAATGGCTGTCTGAAATACCTGTTTTACTCGTTTACCCCCTGCATGTCATGCTATTAATAGTGTCACACATATTCTTCAAAATTTTATCTTGTTCTTCCAATTTAAGTCCATATGCATTTTTGCTAGGAACTTTAGAATGAGCTGGACTATAAGAATTCATGAGATCAAACCAATTATTTACAATTTCAATGAACTCACTCGTGTTTTCTGCGATAGATGAATCGCCACCAAGTTTAAAATGACGTAAAGCAGTTGCAACACTATGTGACATTAATTCTGCAGCTTTCCTTACGTTCATTCTTTCAGTCCCCCTACAATTCAAGTGACTGGAATCGATTTTATGGCATGCTTTAATTTCATGGTTGTCATCCTTAATGAGAGATTCCAAAGGTTCTTTCGAGACAATTTTTTCATTAGAAAACATGAAGCCTGTATCGAGGAGCCAGTTTCTGGTTAATTTCAAAAGGTGAGGGGCATCAGCAAGGAAATATATTCTTTCTGATGTTCTTGGGTTGTAGAACCATGTTTTTGTTGGATTAACTTCATATTCTTTCCACAAACCTTGATTCGCTGCACCCATATCACAAACACAAGCTACTACTCTGTATCCTATCTCTGCAAGACGCGATACTAGATTATCTAATATAATTTTTGTCATATTTTTATCAAAATCAACATAAATTAATTGTTTCCAGTTCTTGAAGAGATTTCTCACCATCACTGCCTGCAATCTTGAATGAGGACCCACGATTTCATCCTTTAGAGAGTCGAACTCGTATGCACGTTTGACATGCACTTCGTCAAACTGAAGGACTGCAATTTTATCTGATTGTCCATATGTGATAGCAGCTATCTTCATCATTCCCAACATATCTTCGAGGATACCAGTTCCATTTCGCATGTCAATTTTCGAAGCCCATTTTTCCAACGTCGAAAGTCCAGGTAGTGGGTAATGCAATTTTTGCTTCATATAAATGTACGTTTTCTTCCCCAGATATCTTAGAGTAAAAGCTGCAGATATGTCTTTGTCAGTCCAATTCACACGTTTTTGTTTGTTTGTCAGTACTTTTATCTGAGTTTTAGTAAAAATGTCCGAAAGACCATCGACCAATTTGTTATGAATATTATGAGCACAACGTTCTTTCTTCTTACATGCTATTAGTTCCTTCCGTAAATTATTTATTTTTGTACGGTGTTGCTGTAACTTCCTTTCAGCTGCCTTCAATTTTAAATTCAGAACAAGAGAAGTTTTTCTCTCTTCATCTAACTCCTTTTTCAATCTTTCAATTTCTTCGATCAGAGCCACTGCATTCTCATCACAGGTCTGGGAAGGTGGAGTGACTGAAGGAGATGGTGAACTTAATGTAGAATTAGACATACAAATATCCGAATCCTGTAACATTTCTGTAACAACTTTCTTAAGATCTCTCTTTTCCTTCCTAATTTCTCGATCATACGACAATTGTTCTTTATATGTGTCGCGATCAACACCCAAATTTAGAGAAGGAATAGCATCTTTCTTAAGTATGCGTGTGGTAGGAAGTCCTAATAATTCGCTCTTTAGGTCTCGATCAAAATCGCTGGCATGAAAATGTTCGGAACACACTCTACACGAATCCGGATTCCATTTTCCGTCACGCCTACATCTCTGAATCCACTGTTTTCTTAATTCCTCATTTTTCGGAAAAGTGAAGTATTTTATATGACTTCTGGAATTGTCTTTCCTTGTTTTCGCCCAGCTGTTATTGCACACTGCAACAGTACACCTCATACCCGGCATGGTTACTACTCACTGTAGTGTATTGCGTTATAGGACTACACAAACACGCGAAACATGACAGTAACTCAGCAGCTACGCTAGTTCACACAACTTAAGCAGAATAATGACACACTCACTAGTACAACACACTCACTAATAAAACAGTATATGCGTATTAAAATTAATACAACCACTTGAAACTTAATGCATGTAAGTGTATTCTTATTGTTTGTATAGCAGAGTAGCAGACGACTGACCAAACGCGGTATCCCTGTGACGTCATAATCCGAATGTAGCCGGAAACTGCCGAATACAAAACTCCTTAATGTGGACAACCTGAATGTAATAATCTTGGGTTTTCTGTGAAATTTATTAGAAAAATTGCACTAAGCATTCAACACCGAACATTTTCATACACATTATATGCACGGAATTATTTTTAAGAATTAAGGGAGTGATTTTATTGGTTACTATAATACTATTACTAGGACGAATAGAATTTAAAAGTCAGCTAACTGATATTAGTTATGTTCTACCGTTGCGCGGCGCTAGTTTCGTTAGCAGGCGATGCTTTTTGTAAATAACCGGTATTATCGCCGCGGCCTCATGCTTAACATGCCGGCATCATACAATAACGTGCGGTTTGCTTTTAAAACATAATTTTGCTGACCGACTGTTGCTCTGTAGGTTTCACTCTAAGAATCATGTTGTCACATCTACTTCCTCGATAAGAATAAGAACTAGTTTGTTATATTGTTAAATGGTTATTATTATTTCAGATAAGAGTACGTCGACATTCTTAACTCTTAATAATAACTCTTTAATAATAATTTTAATCACATACCTTAATGTTCGTCCTCAGCACAAGACATTGCAACCTCGGTTTTAGTCCACGTGGATTAGACAAGTAGATGTCATTTTATAATGGAAGTTGCTTATTGGTTGCAACATTGAAATTGAGGCGAGTGATTGGTGCGGCGACATAAGAAATTGAAAACAATAATACAAGTAAATTTCAAAGACCTGCCGAATGTTACAAACGAGGCCACTCAAAGACCTGCCAAATGTTAAGCATGAGACCGCGACAATAATATTTGAATATGTGAATAAAGTTACTGAATTTCCTGTTTCTAATGTAAATAAATACATTGGAGTAATATTTATTATATTTTCCCGTCCTTAAGGACTTACTACTTCATTTATTAGCCCCACATTCTGTTTTATTTAGAAAGGCATAATGCATAACATGAAACCATATCGAAATCTAACCTCTAACCAGTGTTGTTTCTTTTACTACTAGAGATGGGAACGATATATCTGTTTTTACGAAATACCGATATTTCCGTTTCGATATATCGATATCGAAATTTTGATTCAATATATCGTATAATATATATCGGTTTTCTCATAAGTGTATCGTTTTTTTTTTTAATTATCATTATCAACAACAACAAAATCCACAATAGACAACTCCGATAATTCCTGAGAGATGGCACTACTGAAGGTGGACAGTTACATAATTGTGCAACCTCACTCAATATCTTGTTCTAATTGGATGGACTGGAATTCGAACTGTTTAATATGCAGCACCAAATTCAAAAAGCAGCGTGTGCGAATTTGAGACAGACAGGAGGTTTATCTACTACTGTTTTAATATTGTTATTAATGTTCTCCAAGGCAGGAGAGCAACTCCCACCCTGAAAGGGAACCGCCTGACTTCAAAACGGGTATACCTTATTTTATTTCAAGGAGTGCAGTTCGGTGTTCAAATAAGCCACCGAACTGCACTCCTTGAAATAAAATAAGGTATATCAAAACTTTTATTTCTATATACCGATGGAAAGAGAAACAAGGATACAATACCGATGTGACATTTGTTGACGTCTATGATTTCTATGCACAACCTAGTGCTGACATTCTGTTTTAGTATTATATCTTTTAGTGCAAAAAATTCTATCCCTATAATCATCTTCCAGCAGTCAACTGTCAACACAGAGCACACACAGCTGTTAATGACAAACCTACAAGTAGTTCTCGTAGTATCCGCCTGTAGCAGCACATTGCTATATGCACGGAACCTTAAAAATGATGTTAAACTATAATATAATCTGTTTTGTTAGCTAACTTATCAGTTATTGCCGATGAAGTAAAGCATGTATTATAAAAACAACATTATAAAATCAATTATCACAATATACTTATGTGCTATCCCATTTTCTTTAAATAATAAAAGTAATAAACCAATTTCATCTATACCATGAATTAAAATGCATAATTCTGATTGTTCCGATATAAATTGCAGTTGTTCAGTTATTAATGAAGTTAATGAGGTTAAATACTAAGGTATAATTATTGATAATCATTTAAAATGGAATAATCATATTCATTATATCTATACTAATAATAAATCTGTAGCCAAAATTTTTCTGGTAATTTTCGATTTTCCAAAAATAATTAGTGTTAACATGTATAATTAACCATCCTGAAACCGAAAATCGCTTTTTTGAAATTTTTGTATGTCTGTCTGTCTGTCTGTCTGGATGTTTGTTACCCTTTCACGCGATAATGGCTGAACCGATTTATATGAAAATTGGAATATAAATTAAGTTCGTTTTAACTTAGATTTTAGGCTATATGACATTCAAAATACTGTATTTAAAACGGGGGTTATAAGGGGCTTGAATTAAATAAATCGAAATATCTCCCTTATTATTAATTTTCATGAAAGATGTTACATAACAAAAGCTTTTTTAAAAATGATTTCATATAACTTTTACTCTATGCAAAATTTTGATAGGACTGATATTTAATGAGATAAATGAGTTTTAAAATTAAAATAGCGCCATCTAAGGCGCTGCAATTAAATAAAAACAAATGACTTCGTCTATAAGGGGCTTTGGACAACAACAATCGAAAGCTATTAAACAAAGCCTACAGATAATGTGTCTGTGTTTGTTTGAAGTAATATCGAAAGCTAATTAACCGATTTGTATAATTAATTATTATTTCACCATTGGAAAGTGTAGTTTCTCTAGATGGACATAATGCTATAATGTTATTACAGTAACTTCTGAGTGAATTGAGGACACGTAAGATTAAAATAGCTTCTTATGCACAGAAAACTTGATAGGCTATTCTGTATATTCGTTTCCTGTATTTCTTAAAACGCTAAACTGGAGAATTCCCACGGTATCTTTGAACCGTGCCGTTACGTTTAGCACCAAATTTAAGTAAATACACAATCTTGCCAACCTAAGAACACGACGTCGGTGTGTGGCGTCGTTGGAGGGAGAAATTTGTTTCTTTTCTCTCTCTACCTCCTTCGTTCTGAACATTACTGAGAGATAGCACCACTGTTAGCTACAAGATATATTTGCGCAAATATATTGAAGTAGATTACGTGACCTATTACGTGACTTAGATGAGAGTCTCGAGACAAAACGGTTTTGCTACATTTCTTTTTTTATTAAATGTTAAGCACAGGAACGCCATTTCGTAATTTTATTTAAGAAACAAGCCAAACAAATTATCTTTGCATCAAAAACGGATGCTCCCTGGACCAAATTATTGTATTTTATAATTGTTTGAATGCAACAGAAGCCAGAAGTCTTGCACTTGACTAATGCAGTGAATTATTTAAGAATATAGCCGCGAATTTTACTACCACCATTTCGATTGTGTTTTGTTTGGCACGGCTCGGTACGGCCTGGTGACTAGTGGCCAGCGAGTAACGTCGACTATCGACATTGCTCTGCCGTGGGTATTATCCAGTTGTTCCTTAAAATAATGTTTATGAACACATTAATTTTCATCTCAGAGAATTAACGAACAACGAGAGTGTATTGATTTAGTATGCAGTAGGCTAATAGTACGTTAGCTATTTATTTGTCTATGACGTTAGCTTAGCATTCCATTATTTTATAATTCAAATTTTAACTATGCTCAATTGAATGATGTTAAAATACATAAAATACGTATGCAATGCAACAAAATTGGGTAATGAGCCAAGCAGATTACGTTGCGCTGTTCCTCCTGAGATTCAAGAGCCCCCACAACAAATTAAAAACCTACTTATCGGAGTACATCCGTTATCAACACATAATATAATATAATATAATATAATGTAATATAATGTAATATAATATAATATAATATAATATAATATAATATAATATAATATAATATAATATAATATAATCAGTTCACAAAGTGCAGTCGTAGAGAACGGTTGTGTAATAAGCAGCATATACAAGTAGGTTAGCGTGTGAAGGAGATATGGGCGACGACCTAAATTCTTACAGGGCGCGAATCGGGAGCTTCAATGCAGGGCAGTGTCGCAGATGTTCAAAAGGTGAAAATGCAATAGTGTCTGATAGAATCAACATATTGGTGGCCGCGGCTGTTTTATCAATTCTACTGATTATTGGAAATGTGGAGTTAAACCCTGGGCCTGGAGATACAGAAGGAAGAGTCTACAGTGATGAATTGTTTCAAAGAGAATGGATAATCTACATGAAAGAAACGAGAGAAGAGAGACAAAAGTCAAGTGTTCTACTAAACAAAGTAGCAAGTGATATAGATACATTAGTAAACAGATACACTGAAGTGGAAAAGAAGTTAAAGGAGGTTATCCAAGAGCAGGTGGTGTTAAAATCCATAGTTAAAAAATGGGAAAATGATAGTAGAATTAATAACATTGTGATTTATGGTGTTGAAGAGTGCAATCATGAAAAAGGAATTGATACTGGTTTCGTATTGTTAGAATTATTAACTAATTATTTCAGTCTAAACTTGGACATAAGTGCGATAAATAATGCGTATAGAGTCGATAGCGGAAAAAAAAGACCAATTATTGTGAAATTGAACAGTTATTTCATCAAAGAGCACATCATTGCCAATACGCGTCAACTCAAAGGCACTAATATCTACATAGAAAATGACTTTGCAAAAGAAACGAGAGAGAAACGAAAGAAATTAATTCCAATATTAAAAGAAGCTCGAGGTAAAGGATTTAGGGCAACTTTAGTAAAAGATAAAATGAAGATAAACGGAAACATAGTTAACGTAGAGCCCTTAAATAATCAAAATATTGAGGATTTATTCAGTTGCTGCAACAAGAACAGAAATAAGGAAATTGAGACTTGTGGAAATAGAGCATCATCTCCACCACACGTAAACAGAAGAAGTGCATCACGAAACAGGAAGTCTAGAAGCGTAGAGAGGACTGATAAGAAAGTAACTCATCAAGTGGGCAGAAGCAATCAGAAATAGCAAATAGAAGAATTGATGAGCTTACAGGAGTGAATGATATAAGAGCATACCTTAGTAAACTAGAGAACACTGTTTTCTCAGATCCCTTTAGAAGAAAGAAGAGTGAAGAAGGAAAGCCTAGTGTGGAAGAAGATGCTGGAACCAGTGAAGATGCTGTTTGGGGAGCTGTGGCACAGACTGAGAGAACGACCAGTGAGGGTAGTCTGAGGCGCGCGAGTGAAAATACAACAAGGAGAAGCGATGGTGGATCAACCGGCAAGGTCAGCGCAAGTGAAGATCTATACTAATAATAAATCTGTAGCCGAAATTTTTCTGGTAATTTTTTTATTTTCCAAAAATAATTGGTCCTAACATATATAATTAACCACTCTGAAACCGAAAATCACTTTTTTGAAATTTTTGTTTGTATGTCTGTCCGTTTGTCTGTCTGTCTAGATGTTTGTTACCTTTTCACGCGATAATGGCTGAACCGATTTATATGAAAATTGGAATGTAAATTAAGTTCGCTGTAACTTAGATTTTAGGCTATATGACATTCAAAATACGTTATTTAAAAGGGGGGTTATAAGGGGGCCTGAATTAAATAAATCGAAATATCTCGCTTATTATTGATTTTTGTGAAATATGTTACATATCAAAGTTTCTTTAAAAATGATTTCCGATAAGTTTTATTACTTGCAAAATTTTGATATGACTGATAAATGAGTTTTAAAATTAAAATACAATGCCATCTAAGGCGGTGAAATGAAATGAAAACAAATGACTACGTCTATAAGGGGCCTTGGACAACAACAATCGAAAGCTATGAAACATAGCCTACAGAGAATGTTTCTGTGTTTGTATGAAGTAATATCGAAAACTAAATTAACCGATTTGTATAATTAATTATTATTTCACCATTGGAAAGTGTAGTTTCTCTAGATGGACATAATGCTATAATGTTATTACAGTAACTTCTGAGTGCCCTCTGGACCAAAATGATCGCATTTTAATTATTTAAATACAATTTAAATTAAGCAACATATTAAACGATTTATCCTTCTATCAAACACGAATGTTCCCTGGATCAAACGTCCAATTTTAATTATTTAATTACTTTATATTTATTTCTAACTGGTGCAGCGGAGCGCACGGGTACGGCTAGTCAGTTAATAAGAATGCCACAGACCGTTGGTAGTCCGGGGTGCTCGAGAGGAAGTACTACGATATGGAGGAAAAAAAATATAATATAATATAATATAATATAATATAATATAATATAATATAATATAATATAATATAATATATACTAATAATAAATCTCTAACCAAAATTTTTCTGGCAATTTTCGCTTTTCCAAAAATAATTGGTGTTAACATGTATAATTATTCATTCCGAGACCGAAAATCGCTTTTTTGAAATTTTTGTTTGTATGTTTGTCTGTCTAGATGTTCGTTACCTTTTCACGCGATAATGGCTGAACGGATTTCGATGAAAATTGGAATATAAATTAATTTCGTTGTAAGTTAGATTTTAGGCTATATGGCATTCAAAATACTTTATTTAAAAGGGGGGGTTATAAGGGGGCCTGAATTAAATGAACCGAAATATATCGCTTATTATTGATTTTTGTGAAAAATGTTACATAACAAAAGTTTCTTCAAAAATGATTTCCGATACGTTTCATTCCAAGCAAAATTTTGATGGGACCAAATTGCACCAAAAACGGATGTTCTCTGAACCAAATGATCATATTTTAATTATTTGCATGTAATAACAATTAAGAAACATGTTAAAGGAGTTATCATTGCACTAAATGAGTGCTCTCTGGACCAAAATGATCGCTTTTAATTATTTAAATACAATTTAAATTAAGTGACATATTAAACGATTTATCCTCCTATCAAACACGAATGTTCCCTGGACCAGATGTCCTAATTTAATTATGTAATTACTTTATATTTATTTCTAATAAGTGCAGCGAAGCGCACGGGTACAGCTAGTTTGTAATAAATTACGTAAACATTGTTACTTTGTTGTTCTGGGAAATATTTTGTCAATTAACTGTTTACGTATAATTTATTTAGCATTATTTCAATCTATATTTATGTATGGTATTATAGGTTGGGGTGGAACTTATAAATTCAACCTTTATCCGATAATTTTACTACAGAAAAAAGTATTAAACATTTGTTTAAAAAAGCAGAAAAATTACCCGACTGAATTGTTGTTTAAACATTTCAAAGTTTTCAACATTAAACAAATGTATTATTTTATTTTATTTTATTAAAATATTTTCATAGAAATTTTAATAACTTTGAAAGGTATGTACACAAATATAGAACTAAAAATATGAATTCTCTGCGTTTTTCTGAACCAAAATGTAAAACCAATGCAGCTTTTTATCATAGCATGAGTCAAGGTGCCAGATTATTAACAATTTTTATTCTAATATAATTTTTACCACGAATCCCCTCCAAATTAATAAAAAAAAAATAAAAAAATTGTATTGAATTTATAGTTTGGGTTTAAACATATTCAACAGTTTTTAATCTGTATTCACTCTCAATTTTAATTTTATTTTTGTCTGTATTGGAATCCCCTCCTGAGCACGAGTCTTACTCATTCAGGAGTGGGCTAGTTTATCTTTCATTGTATTTATTAACTTGCATTAATTTTATTTCAAACTTACTACCAACTTACAAGTACTCTTGCATCAAGGAAATACTGCATCTTCTATCCTGTGTTATAACAACAATGACTTGTTTAAGATAAGAGTAATATTATATTATATTATATAAATAATAAATCTGTAGCCGAAATGTTTCTGGTAATTTTCGATTTTCCAAAAATAATTGGTCCTAACATATATAATTAACCACCCTGAAACCGAAAATCGCATTTTTGAAATTTTTGTTTCTATGTCTGTCTGTATGTTTGTTACCTTTTCACGCGATAATGGCCGAACCGATTTATATGAAAATTGGAATATAAATTAAGTTCGTTGTAACTTAGATTTTAGGCTATATGGCATCCAAAATACTTTATTTAAAAGGGGGTTATAAAGGGGCCAGAATTAAATAAATCGAAATATCTCTCTTATTATTGATTTTTGTGAAAAATGTTACATAACAAAAGTTTCTTCAAAAATGATTTCCGATAAGTCTTATTCTTTACAAAATTTTGATAGGACTGATATTTAATGAGATAAATGAGTTTTAAAATTAAAATAACGCCATCTAATACGGTGCAATGAAATAACAAATGACTTCGTCTATAAGGAGCCTTGGACAACAACAATCGAAACAGGGGCCTTGGACATCAACAATCGAAAGCTATTAAACATAGCCTACAGAGAATGTTTCTGTGTTTGTGTGAAGTAATATCAGAAGCTAAATTAACCGATTTGTATAATTAATTACTATTTCACCATTGGAAAGCGTAGTTTCTCTAGATGGACATAATGCTATAATGTTATTACAGTAACGTCTGAGTAAATCGAGGACAGGTAAGATTAAAATAGCTTCTTATGCACAGAAAATTTGATAGGCTATTTTGTACATTCGTTTTCTGTATTTCTTAAAATAATATTTATGTACACTCATTTTAATCTCAGAGAATTAACGAACAACGAGAGTGTATTGACTGAGTATGCAGTAATAGTACGTTAGCTTAGCAATCCATTATTTTATAATTCAAATTTTAACTATGTTCAATTGAATCGTGTTAAAATGCATAAAATATATATGCAATAAATGCAATGCAAAAAAAATTGGGTAATGAGCGAAGCAGATTATGTTGCGCTGTTGTAAAAGTTGTTCCCTGGATCAAACGTCCTAATTTAATTATGTAATTACTTTATATTTATTTCTAACAGGTGCAGCGGAGCGCACGGGTACGGCTAGTATTATATAAATGAGGAGCAACTCTTCAAAGCGCATAATGTCCACCAATGCACAAAATTGAGTTTGATATGAAATCGGATAGTTTTTAACATGCCCTACGCGCTCCAAATACAGATTTCAACAAAACGCATTTTAACACTTTGTAATAGAACTTCGAAATGTAGTGGACAGACCGAATAGCATTTTGTCCTCTAGTGTGAATGCATCGAATAGAATTTTGTCCATTTCTCCTTAAAATAATGTTTTCCTTCCGACACGAAATAATGTGGCAACAATGTTAGATTAGAATTTAAATTTAAAAAATCAACGTAATCAAGCGACAATATTAGTATTAACTTTAATTAATAATTTTTATTTTCTTTTATATGCGTTGTCGAGATATTTTTCATTCTCATTGTAAAGTAAAGTTGTGTTGTTTGGTGGACGTTTCTGTACTTTTCACTGTCAGAACAATGGATCATCTGATGGAAAGTTCTAGTGTTATAGTTGGAGAAGAAAAAGATCGAGGGACAAGGAAACGGATGAAGAGAAAATCAAAAAGAAAAATTGAACATGAAAACAGGTAAGAACAATGTAATATGGTATTGCAGGGCCTGAACATATTAAAGGAGATTAAAAATACATAACTCTGGTTACAAAATTGAAGTATTATCTTTTAATTCATTCATTCATTTAGTTTTGTTGCTTTGTATTACAGGTTTCGAGACAACGATCCTCAACTCAACTAATGAAATTTGATCCGCCATGCCATATAGTGTAGGACGTTTCCGATGTTGTTCTATTCCGGTAAACAACCTGCACAAAGCAAAAATGAAACGGCTATTGCCACAGACATGAATAAAATGAATAAGCTAATGACTGAATTTGGATCACACAGACTTTCATAAATTAATGAGGCTTATTCCTAATAGTAGCAAGATATTCGCATTTGATTTGCAACAGGTTCAGCCATTATCAAAACTGCAGTCCAATTGCTAACACACAGGTTTGGAGAAAATTGGAGTTCTTCACAAACTGCCTCCGCCTTCCTTGTATTCACCTTGGCGACGAAGAAGACGTTACTTGTGACTGTTCAGATGAGGAACCTGTTCTTGGGAAAATATTATAAATAATTTTATGCTCGACCATGCCGAAATATAGTAATAGTAGTAGTCCTTTAATGCACCTCATTAAAGTACACCTATTCATTATAATTCAGTTTTTCAGCCAATGAGAAATCACCATTGTACCATTATAAAACCGCAAGTATCGATTATTCTCGGATATGCAATTGAAAGACAATTAGTGAAAAGTCACGGCGGCTGGAAATCCAATACTGTCGCAGAAGGCTATGTTCTGTTACTATAATAATAATAATAATAATAATAATAATAATAATAATAATAATAATAATAATAATAATTAGCATTAATTGTAAATAATATTCAAATAAATTCAATTTGTCATCTCGTTTTTCAATGTCGAATTCAATAATCAAGGTTATATCAAGTTTAACGGGATTACATCAAGGTCAATGACATTATTGTTCCTCGGAAAAAATCAATACTTTCGCGTCTGCGCACATCTCACAATTCACGACCTAGAACAAGGTCACTTCCGATCTTGTCAGATACAAATAAAATGTATACATCTGAATAATTTCAAGTTAGAAATGTGGTCGAGCATAAAAAGTCGTATGAAACTTGCCTATAATGGTAATTAAGACGCTCGTATGAATATTATGAAACTCGCTTGCGCTCGTTTCATAAACATCCATACTTGCGTCTTAATTACTATCATTATAGGCTCGTTGCATAATGTACTATTGTTTCGCGCGTTTAATGATGAAAGTTGCTAGGGGTTGTTAATATGCTTTGTTGTTGAGAGTTATGTAAATGTGTTCAATTTGTTGTGCTTTGAATTAACCAGTGACAAAAGAATATTGTGTGGTGGTTTACAAAATAATTACAAAAATTCCGTACTGTTTTATTTCGGGTTATAGATCGGAATACAATAGAAATAGTGTAACAAGACATTTCTTTTCATCTCCCAAAGAAAAAGATGAGTTTGGAAAATGGGCCAGAGCGATTCCGCGGAAAGCTAGTCAGCTTTTGGTAAATAACCGATCAGACTGTTTTAATATAAAACGTCATAAGATAGAAATACCGCGAATGCGTTGAAAATTACAACAAGAGTTGTATCTCACATTTTCCCTAATTTACCGAAATGATGAAACATATGAAAATAAACGTTAAGGAATGGTAATATTCGACGAGGTCCAATTCAGAGAATAAATTCAATTTAATAATTATTCCCTTAAAGTGTACGTATTTGTTGATTTCGGAGATCTCGCGTCTGATGTCCAAAAGAAACAATTAGAAAATCATGCATTACTATTTATGCAAGATTGGATTCAACCAATTACGCTAGCAGAAACGCTACCCCAGGTGATATTCTCGCTAAAATTCTTATATAAATTATACTACAATTACAAGCAATTGGGACGAGAGTAGTCGGTTTCACTTGTGATGGCAGTCAAACAAATAGAAAGGCCTGGAAGTCTTAGAAATCAATGGAAACAATTTCCAGCATAATACTATATTCCTAATCTGTTCGACGAAAAAAAGAAAGATACGGGCATTCTCAGATGTTGTGCACATACTGAAATGCATAAGAAATTATTTCCATGATAAAATCGAACTCTCTTGCAAGGAGAAAAATATCAATTTTAGTTTTTATAGGAAACTTTTTAAGGAAAACTTATCTGGATGGGCGAATGTATAGGGTTTGTCCCAAGTTGACAACGGCTCATTTAGATCTCTCGTCCTTTAAGAGAATGAATGCCACCAGACTCGCGTTCCAACTCTTCAGCAACAGTGTCGCCAAAGGCCTCAAATTTTATCGAGAAGTAAGGTCATTGGGTTTCGAAGGCAGTGAGGACACTGAAGAATTTACAAGGCATTTAAACTGTATTGCCGCCGCATTAAATTCACACATTTCTGCTAAGGCTCTTTATAAAGACTCTTCTGATCACAAATTTCTTACCGATTTTCTTCAGTGTCTCTCAACTACAACCAACACATTTGCATCAGCTACAGCAATGTTTAGTAGTAATCTTGCAGAGTACCTTAGAAATGAGCGAATGACTCTGGAGCAAAGGATATAAATATATCCTAACAGGGAAAAACTTGCCCAAGATCCCTTGGAACATCACTTCGGAATTTTGTCTTGACTAAGTTCAGATGACCATCCTTCGAAGATAGATTTCCTCCATATGCATTTACTACGAAGTAGATCATTCTTAACATTGCTGGAAACTCTGAAACGAAAAATGTTGATGAACTACTCACATCATTAAATTTGTGAACCAAATTCGAACATTAGCGCGAAATGTGGAATTACTCAACAAGACAATTAAGAAGTCTGTAGAAACTTGTATAAAAGAAAAAAAAATGTTATTCATGAAAAAATACATGCTCAATAGGTACTTTGAAAGTGCTGCGCCCGAGTTGGTGAATACCACTCCTGTTGCGTTGATTGATAGATGTTTAGTGCATTATGTGGCCGGTTATGTCGTAAATCATTCCTCTAAGTTTATTGCGTGTACCCTCTGTGCCCTTCGACAGGAATGTAATAGGTCTAAATATTGTGCAGCTCTCACCCAAATCAAAGACTACGGATCAGGTAGGAACGTCAGTTTTTTAACTCATCCCTCCCAAGCTGTGTATGACGTACTTATTCAAACAGAATTGAAAATTAAAGAAAAGATTAGCTCAGCAAGTGCAATGTGGGATGACATCTATCTTGACGCTCTTTCGATCCAGTCTTCGGGAGCAGGTTGTTGAAGAGAACACATCATCGATATTATTCCTAAATTAGTCTACCACTATTTAAAGTGCTGATTCTTCTTCACGACAAAGTAAATCCGAAGATTTTTACAAGCTCGTAAATCCGTCAAGTCATCTCGGAAACTCTCAAAGGTAGCAAGCAACTAATCATGGTGAGTAATTTAATTCATTTACAGGCACGTAAAATATCATTAAACTCTTTATTTACTAGCACTTCGTAGAGTTTTCTGTCCCTGAATTCGCAACTTGTTACGAAAAGATTATTTAAATACTGAACTTATAATTGCTTTCACAGCGTTTCAGACCCCATTGTATATTCTGTTACGGAAGGTTCATAATAGTAATACCTCATAGAAGACTATTAATTATGAATAAGGAACTATAAAGGTATTTCTTAAGTTACGAATAGCCGGGTTAAATGGAAGAAATTTGCTTTTAAAAAGGACTACATTCAGCGTAACAAGTACTGAGAATTCCTTCCGAGTCCGCTCTTAGCAGTAACAGCGCCGCGTTGCGGCGAATCCGTGTAAACTTTGAGTGCGTACACTATTTCTTCTATTCGTCCTGGTAGTAATAATACCACAGTCTAGTACAGCGGTTCCCAAACTGTGCTTCTCAGGGGCTCCGTCCGCGGAAGTTATAATGACTATTACACTCTTACTACGTCATACTACTTTTGACCAATAAAACGGCACGAAAGGACGTATTTCAACCAATCATGGCTGCTTATCGCACAATTTTATCGCGTCCCTAGCATTTATTTAATTTTATCGCGTCCCTAGCATTTGTTTCTTTGTTTGCCAACATTTGAAACTGCGCTGGTCTGGACGTCAAAAAAAAAAATATATATATATATATATATATATATATATATATATATATATATATATATATATAATTACAAACCACTCCAGTCGATGCACAGCAGTTTCAAATATGACTCGCATTGGCATTCAAGAACAAGAATTAATAAAAATCACTTATCATACCTACGCATCTTCTGAAATCCGATTTACAAATGAATGAAGAGCACCATTCGGAAATCCTGAATAAGTTGAACACACCATGTAGGCCTAAATCAACGAGTTCCACTTTTATTACGCACACGTCCAATATAGCATCAATTGAACCACCAACCATATTCAAATTTGAAAATTGTACATTCAATAATTATTCCTTTTAAAATTATTCATTCGGAAATTCTGAATAAGTTGAATACACCATGTAGGCCTAAATCAACGAGTTCCACTTCTATTACGCACACGTCCAATATAACATCAATTGAACCACCAACCACATTCAAATTTGAAAATTGTACATTCAATAATTATTCCTTTTAAAATTATTCATGTTTATTTTTTATGTCATCGTCGTTAATTAAAACTTTTCTAACACTTGTGTATATTAGTCAGTAGCGTAGCATGAAATTTTGAGCAGGGGAAGCTAATTCAAGTTGTCTTTCATGCAATATGAGAAAACGTATTACAAAAATATAGTCTTAAAATAAATACTAGTCAATGTCAAGTCAGCAGTCGAAGATTGGTTGGAACCTCATAAGTAACACCAATAAGGCATGACCTCAAATGGTACGTAGTAAAATATGATTTCACGGTTTACACATATCTCTAACAAATAGACACGTATACCTATAACATTAGCTCACTCCCTGTCATAGTTAGAGGAATCACAATATTAACGATCAATAGATACAGTACGTAAGTATGCGTCTGTCTTTTGGTTGTGTCCTTCATTGACAGCAAGAGAGTCGGCCATTTGTTGTTTAGATCACACTTTTGTTCGTAAGTCAGTTTTGATAATAGAATTGTCCTAAAAAAAATTCAAGTAAATTGGTGTCAGGAACTGTTATTTCACTCATCCTTTATTGTATCAACCACAATGCACACTAACACTTCAACTGAACACAACTGACGAAAAGGGTAACTCGGAAACTACTTATTTTCAATGTCAAAGCTAGATTCTTGCTAGCCTTGCGACCAGGATAGTTTAGTTAGAAAGGGATGGAAAATCTGCGAGGTGGGTTACACAGAAGAATGACAGTCTGCTTGGAAGCTGGTGTGTGCAGGCTTCTTGTTTACTGCTGCATCACAAATAATCCTGAGCTGCCGCATCACAATATTTAACGCGTAAATATAAATTCTATTAAAATTAATAAATAATTTTGTCCATAGACTGCAGGTTTATTATGAAATTATTATTAACTGGGGAAGCTGAGCTTTTTAGCTTATATTGACGCTACGCTACTGATATTAGTTAGGTTATGTTATAGCTTCTGCTATATGATATTATGGATAGTCACGTATCAGAGATTGTTTAATATTAAGATTTATTGAAAATCATCTGTCAAGTGACGTTGATTACTGGGGATTCGGATAATTGAAATGGAATGTTGCATTTTAATAAAAATGAAACTGAATCAAGAAAGGCTTCTTGACTAGTGACATTGTCATCGTGTATAATAGATCGAGAACTTCTCGGCATTGCTCACTACTGCCATCTAGCATGCATCTAGCGTAATATTTGTAATGTTGAGATGGTACAATAATACATTTGAAGACAGTTGTATTTTCGTAAGTCAATTAATATTTTATTGTATTGGAGTACTTCGTTACTTCTAATCTTTATATACTTTCTTCTAATCGTGTAATAGTCAATTAAATCCCACTCGAGTTTTGATTTTCTCTAGATAAATCAAAACGTCTAGTGAGATTACTGTTGACAAAAATTGCTGCTTCCATCTAGTCTCTAGCGGGAAAAGGGAAACTACTTCCATCAAGCGAAAAATACTTTCTGAGAAAGTAGTTTGCGTTCTTCTCGCTACATGGAAGTATTAGTATTAGATCTACTCGTCACTGGAACTATCTCGATCTTTCTTGCTTGCCAAGTACTCAATGATTCTCGAAATTTATTTGTTTTTTTTTTATATATACTGGGCAGGCAGCGTTTCTTATTCGTGGTACGTGGAATCTACAATCTATTGACTGTTACGTTACCTCAAAAATATACTAGTGTCCAAAAGTTAAGCATAATTCGTAAAACAGAGAAATGAGAGGGAAAACGGTGAGCAATCGCTATAAAACTTTATCATAGTGTGTGCCGCATCGTACTTGTGCTCTATGCATAGGGAGGGGGTACCCCAACCTCCACCTTCCCTCCGAATAAACACGTGTTTCGAAGGTATGCAGACCCAGTACGGCTCATTCGTTCGTGTTCTCTCATTGTGAACAGAGGGTAGTTTCTTATCACAGTGTATACAGGACAGCACCAACATGCCACAGAGACGCCAATTGGACCCTGTTTTAAAGGGTAGAATAATCGACGTCTGGAACCAGGTCAGACACAGACCGAAGTCTCTGGAGCCCTGAATGTGGCACAAAGTGTCATTTGCAGGCTTTGGCGACGGTTCGAACACACAGGAGATGTTCGTTGTATGCCTGTACAAGGTCGCCACGGGTCACAACGCCGCAAGAAGACCGATATTTGGCCTTAACAGCACGACGTGACTGCAAGATAACTGTCTTCTGAGCTTGCAGCCGCCTCAGGCAAAGTGTATACCGGAGGCGCAGGGCAGGCGGTCTCTATGCCAGACGACCAGCAGTGTGGTCCAGCTCACTCGAGTACACATGAGGAACCGATTACAGTGGAGTCGGAAACATCAACATTGGACCTTGAATAAATGGAGGAACGTGCTGTTTACAGACGAGGACCGATTCAGTTTGACCAACGATTCCCGTCGCACAATAATCTGGAGAGAACGTGGAACCCAGCGTCATTCACAAACATCATGGGAAAACGCTCATTTTGTGGAGGTGGCGTACTCGTGCGGGCAGGCATAATGTTCAATGGACGTACAGATCTGCGCATCTTCGCAGCTGGTACTGTGAATGCCTAGAGGTACAGAGACGAGGTATTGGAACATGTGCGACTTTTCAGAGGTGCAGTTGGTCCACACTTCATCTTTATGGACAACAATGCACGTCCGCATAGAGCCAACCTGGAGGACGAGTATCTTGAGGGGGAAGATATCCAGCGCATGGACTGGCTAGCGATGTCCCCGGATCTGAACCCTATAGAGCATGCCTGGTATGCATTAGGAAGACGAGTTGCAGCCCACCAGCCTCCACTGAGGACACTTTCAACCCTTCGCAATGCTGTTCGTCAGGAATGGGAACAGCTGCCTGCAGAGCTCTTGAACCACCTGGTAGAGTGCATGCCACGATGCTGCGATGCCTTGTAGCCATGAGGGGTAAATACACCCCATATTAACCGCTCAGCACCATCATTGTTGTGGATGTGATAGTCAGATTTTGAACCGTAATTGTGTAAAATGTATCCCTAGGCCACAATAAAACAAAATTTGCTGATATGTGTTACTCTGTTGCATACCAGATCCTGTGTGATTCATTTGTTCAAGTTTGGTGCCATTCTGATAGGTTGGGAACAAAATATTGAATTGTGCTTAACTTTTGGACACTAGTGTCTATATTACTGTATATCTGCATATTAATTTGATAGCACATGTGTTAGCTAAACTTTCGTTGAACCGGAACTGTGGGTTAAGACGGGCTCCTTAAGACCTAAGAGTTATTAGCCATCAATCAGTGCTCAATCAAAGGGAGATAACAATAGCTATAACCTTACTTTCAAAGAAGATAGTGCGAATTCCTGGGAATTGAGTTCGGAATATGTTGAACATGATCCTGTCTCAGGGTCTACGATGCCTAGTGTAGAGGTATTGAAAATAACAAACGAAAATATTGTGATTTATATTTGGACATGGGATTCACTGAGTTTGCTGATGAACGTCCACAGTGTGTGACATGTAACAAAGTTTTTCCCAATAGTTCTATGTTTCCTGCCAAGCTTAGACTGTATTTCTCAATTCAAAAATTCACAAATAAAACTGCAGACTACTTCGAAAGAAAAAGTGACGGACTCCATGCACTTCAGACAAAATTTCACCTCGTGTAAAAACAAACAACGAGAAAGCACTGAAAACGTCGTACTTTGTTAGTCATGACCAGGCACTTGCTGGTAAACCTCACCCTTGCTGAAACTCTTATGAAACCACTATTAGTGAAGGTAGTTAAGTGCATGGTGGACGAGAAAACTGCAAAACTTGATTTCCAGTATGCCCTTATCAAATAACACTGTGCATAACCGAATCCAGAATATATGAAAAGACGTAAAAAATACCATGATTTCTCTCATCAGTTAAACGAAATTTTCGTTACAATTCGACAAATCCACGGTCTTTGCCGGATTAGCTATGTTAATGATGTTTGTGCGATATGAATTTTCAGTTTTTTTCATGAAATATTTTGTTCTGCAGCCATTGCCATCCTCTACAAGTGATACTGATTTTTTTCCTTCTTCATTGAAAACTCGATACCGTGGGACAATTGCATTGACGTGTGCACAGATGGCGCAAAGGCCATGGTAGGTCCTGTTGCTGGCGCTATTGCAAGGATCAAGAAAGTTTTAAAAACTGCACAAGTAGACACTGTGTACTACACCAACACGCCCTCACAACGAAAAAATGCCAGCGTTATTAAAGGTACTAGACAACTCCGTCAAAATTATCAACTTTGCTAAGGCACGACCTTCACAGTGTAGGCTACTTAAAATCCTGTGTGAAGATATGGGTAGCATACACAAGTCATTATTAGTAATATTACACACAGAAGTACGATGGTTGTTGCGCGGTAAAGCGTTGCCCCGATTACATGAACTTCGAACGGAAGTTTCTTCACTTTTGAATTACCAGAACAGTTTGCTAGCAGATTATTTGAATGATCGGGAATGGTTGTACAAATTATGTTACTTGGCAGACATTTTTCAAAAATGAATTGAGCACATACATACAAGGTAAATGGAAGATTATATTCGATGCTGATGACCAAATTGTCGCACTGAAGAAAAAGATAGCGTTCTACATAGAAAGCGTCGACAATAAGGATCTTACGTTTTTCATTGACTTCAAACTTTATAGAAGAAAATAACATAACAATGAATGTCTCATTCATAGCAATAATGAAAGAATACCTTGACAATTTGCTTCAAAATATGAATTCATACTTTCCAAGGGACCTCAGGAATCGATTCTAAAGAAATATGAGTGGATTGTAGATCCATTTCCAATGATGTCAAAACCAGCAGCCCTCACTGCTTCAGATACGAGGTCCTTATATGTAGACATGGTTTCGAACAACCACTGTCAGGCATAATTTAAAAGCAAACCATTTCCCGAATTTTGGACTAAGTTAGGGGAGGATCTTTTGATATTAATTTCAAAAGCTAAATTTCTCTCACTGCCTTTTGATATCTACTATGTACCTCAGTGAAACGACCTTTTCGAGGTACACGGCTACAAAAACAAAATATCGAACTTGTTTGGACACAGAGACGATATACGTCTTCAACTGACTTCTGTGACACCGGGCATTGACAGACTCTGTCGCAAGAAACAGGCACATTCTTCACAATAACTTCGGGTGTACATGTAACATCGTAACATTTTTTAAATATCTGAACTACTTGTTAATATCATTTTGTAGATTTAAATAAATTATATCCAGTACTTTTTTACTATTGTTTCCTTTATTATTATTATTATTATTATTATTATTATTATTATTATTATTATTATTATTATTCATACATACATACATATACATACTTCCGTTTATGTATCCTGTCAAATATGCTTCATAGAACGTAAACAGATAAAACTAAAAAGTAAACATTTCTTGGGGCTCCACGAGGAACTTTTGCATCAAAAAGGGCTCCGTGGCTGAAAAAGTTTGAGAACCGCTGGTCTAGTACATACAATCACGAAACTCAAAACGTAGGGAATATGGATCCATAGTTGCTAACCACTAGGAATGCTACTATCAACTCATCACAGACAATGCGAAATAGTACCGGCACAGTCTATTGTTCCTAGTACCCTCAAACTTTGTGACTGTATATACTAGACTGTGATAATATGTTAGCTAGTAGGATCTACTATATTAAACTCGTGATACAAACTGCAGCAGATGTGACTTGCGTGACGAACTGTATTTGTAGTCAAATTTCAGTGATAGATGGCATAGCAATTTGTTTAAACTACAGTGACTGTATGTAAATTATTCTCAAGGTGATTATCATTGTCTTTATTCCACTCTCCACAATTTTGATTGGAATTGTATATCTTCCTATCGATGTCAGTGTTGCTACTAACTCTCTGTCAAAAATCGTTAATGATGCTGTAAGTTATCTAAAGCTGTCCCTGTCACCTTTGTGAAAAAGTCGCACTATCCTAAATGGTTTTCAAACACCTACGTTTACTTATTAAGAAAAAGAACAAAGCACATAGAAATTTCAAAAAATATAAATCTGATCACCACTATCAAATTTTCTCTTACTATAGAAAACAAGTCAAGGCTTTGATTAAGTCTGATAAATTTAAATGGTTAAATTCCATTGATGATAGTTTAAAAAAAGAGCCTAATCAATTTTGGAAATATGTAGAATCTTTTCGGAAATCGAAAAACATGCCTAATGAATTTATTATTAATGGGGTTCACATTGCTGATCAAAAAATTATTGCAAATGTACTATTTGCTAGTCAATTTAAATCAATTCAGATCAACCAAAATTTTAAGTTTCTCACTGTTATTCTAATTTTAAGGGGAGTCTGTACAACGAATTTTGACAAAAAAAATGAAATTTTGGTTTTTATCGTTTTTCGATAGTTTAAAATGTGTAAAATGGTAATATAATTTTATTTCTTCTAATTGTCGGCTTTCAGCCGTATCTTCAGCAAAAATATTGTAGTAATTCTTAATGCAAAAAAAATGTTATCAATGAAAAAAAATTTTTTTTTTTTTTTTACCAACCATTCAGTGGAATTTTAAACTTATTTAGCCGATTTTATACATAAAAGTATGTTACGTATGCCCTATTTTTCCTACATTTGTATCTTTTATCACTTCTGAGAAAAGTGTACCCAAAATTGAGGAATTTAACATTGCATGATATGGAAACTTTGACACCATATTTCTGCACTTTCTTATTTTTTTTAACATTGGTGCACTTTTCTCAGAAAGTTTTGTACCAAGAAGGCTGAAATTAATATACAATATCAATGTGATGACATTTTACACAGTATGTTAAAAAGAATTAAGATTATTTCTATTTTCAGCAAAAAGAAAAAATAATTTGTAGTAATTCTTAATGAAAACAATGTTATCCATGAAAATTTTTTTTTGCTAACCTCTTAGTGGAATTTTAAACTTGTTTAACCAGTTGTATACATAAAAGTATGTTACATAAGCCCTATTTTTCCTACATTTCTATCTTTTATCACTTCTAAGAAAAGTGTACCCAAAATTGAGGAATTTAACATTGTAAGATATGGAAGTACAGTCTCCCCTAACTTTTTACCCCTTCCTGTAATCTCTTGTAATGATGTCAGGAAGGCCATAAGAAATGTCAAGCCAAATAAATATAAGGGTATGGATGGCATCCCTAATTTTATTATTAAAGAATGCTCTGAAATTTTCGTACAGTCCTGTTTTAACCTATATCTTCAATTTGAGTTTAAAAACAGGGATATATCCTTCTCTTTGGAAGAAAGCATCTATTATTCCCATATTTAAGAGTGGTAATAAAGCTATTTTAAGTAATTATAGACCAATTTCCATACTTAATAACTTCTCAAAAATTTTTTAAAAAATAATTCATAAGCATATTTCTTTTTACGTGAAAAACAAAATCAATTCGGCCCAACATGGTTTTACAAAAGGAAAATCTAGGCTACTAATTTAGTATCTTATCTCAATTATGTTATGCCTATAGTTGAAACTCAGGGCCAAATTGATTCCATTTATTTTGACTTCAGCCAAGCATTTGATGTTGTTCCCCATAATAGGCTATATTACTGAGTAAATTAAGTTCTTTTGGTCTTACCAGTAACTACCTGGGCTGGTTTGAAAATTATTTAAAAGATAGACAATCCTGTGTTAGACTTGGAAGTTCTTATTTTGATGCTTATATTAAGTTAGTTTATGCGGAGTTCCACAGGGTTCCACTTTGGGGGCCTCTACTATTTTTATTATCTGTAAAAGAATAAGTTTTAACTGTCTTTTATTTGCCGATGACCTTAAAATATTTCGCAAAAGTAATAGTCTGCAGACTGTATAACTTTGTAAAATGATATAAAAGCTATTGAGCTATGGTATGCTGATAATGGAATGAAAATTAATGAATCGAAAAGTTTTGTCATTTCCTTCTCTAGAAAAACCACTTCTCTTAAATTTAATTACACTCTTAATAATATCAACATAATAAGGAAAGACTGTATTAGAGACCTGGGAGTTCTACTCGATACCAAATTACATTTTCATAATCATGTCCAATATATTTATAATCATTCCATTAGAATGCTCGGACTTATAAGGTCTATAACTTATTCTTTTTCTACTCCAGCTACTCTTGTAATTCTATACTATACATTAATCAGATCTAAACTCGAATATGCATCTGTCGCCTGGAATTCTATTACTTCTGATTCGGTTAAATTGGAAATCATCCAAAGAAAATTTATGTCCCTATGTGCTTTTAGGTTTTTACCAAATTAATCTGTTTTCAATTATGAGCGCACTTGTAAATATTTTAACTTTTCCAGCATTTATGCTAGACGTCTTGAACTTGACTACTTATTATTTTGTAAGGCCTTAAAGGGTAATATTGATTGTGAATCCTTCATAAGCAATATCTACCTTCGGGCCCTTCGAATGGTTTAAGATTTCAAAAAAATTTGTATACCTATAACCCTAAATCTCTCTCTCCAGTTGTCAGATGCATGAAAGCTGCCAATTTACATTATATTAATTCTGATCCGTTTAATGTACCGGTATAGTTTCTTGTTTGGCTATTCTTATATTAAACATATTCATTTCAACTTCATTCGTTTGTGTTGTTTTTAGCTTTCCTGTATCATGTATTTTGTAGTTATCTATTCATTTTGTCATTATTGTTCATTTGTATTTGTCTCTAATTTTAATAATTTTTTGTATGCACTGTTTTTGTTATTCCTTGTACACTGTAAATCTTGTACTAACTTTTATCTTGTGCTGAACTGTTATTGGCCCTAGGCTGTTGTACAGCACAATAAATATTAGTAAATAAATAAATAAATAATAATAATAATAATAATAATTATTATTATTATTATTATTATTATTATTATTATTATTATTATTATTATTATTATTATTATTTAGAATGTGACACAATCCATCTGTTTGCCAAAAAACAGAATAATTTGCTTCCTCCCTCAATTTTAAGTTTCCTGTGCTTTGTAAACATAAAATCTTTATACATTATATATAGGTACAATAATTTTCTTCCTTCCTCTACTGGTCGGAATAAAACGTGGAACGTCACACATGATTTAGGAATCGAAATCTGTGAAGTAGGTACCGTAACTTAAGAAACTTACAATAGGTAGTCAGACCCTGTGAAGTTACTGTACTTCGGAAATGTATAACAATCAGATCCTCTGAAGTTGCTTAGGAAATACGCAACAATCAGATACTGTGAAGTTACTTAGGAAACGTACAACAGTCAGATACTGTGAAGTTACTTAGGAAACGTACAACAGTCAGATCATGTGAAGTTACTTAGGAAACGTACAACACTCACATTGTGTGAAGTTACTTAGGAAACACATAAGTTAGTCAGTGAGATTTGATTGGATTGTGTAAAAGTGAAACCGAATGAGATACATAAGTTATTGTGAATAGATTTGATTTTATATAAAAGCAAAGGAGGTATACAAGTTAATTATTGAGAGTTGATTGAGTTATGTAAAAGTGAAACCAAACGAGATACATAAGTTAGTGTGAATAGATTGGACTTTATATAAAAGCAAAGGAGACATACAAGTTAGTCATTTGAGAGTTCATCGGATCGTGTACAACTGAAACCAAAGGAGACAGATATAAGTTTGTCAGTGTAAGTTGATTGGATTGTGTATAAGTGAAAGCAAAGGAGACATATAAGTTAGACAGATGAAGAAAAGGTGATTAAGGAATAAGTGAGTAAAACAATCATTAGGTAGAAAGCAGTGACGGCTGATTGGCTGAGGCAAGTGACCCCGGGCCTCACTGCTTTACTACCTTAAACTCAAAATTTTGTGTTATTTAGTCGTATGTAACATATTATATTAGTTATTTGAATGAAACGTATGGAGTTGTAGAAGTAGAAAACTTAGTGATGTGTACAGACCTGTCTTGCAGGAAAATTTGTTCCTGAGGCACGAAATGTTTTGGCCAGGTTTGGCTTCTGCATTTCGTATATTTCCACGGGTTTTAAGGTTTCACTTCATCAGCTGAAATTGAGGCACATTTCTTGTGGCCTCTTGGCCTAGTAGGTATTCACCCAACCGACAGCCTTCACTTCTCCCATTCAGAACCCTGTCTTTTGTCAATGCCAGTGTCAAGGATGGGATGGGGTGAGAATAACAGTGGAATCATTGTGTGGTCCAGTGTGATTACCGGTATGTGTTTCGGGAAAATAGAAATCAAAATCAAAATAATGATGCTAATTGTAATAAATTCATTACTAGGAGTGTCCTTTTCGAGAGGAAAATAATATTGAAAGAAGGCAAGTTTTAAATTAAGACAGACCTACGCCATCATTAACAATTTTTCGGAAAGATAATTTTAAGATACGAGCTTTCAATGCATCCTGGTATGGATGTAGTAATGTGGTGTGAAATAAATTTTTCTGTTGGCCGTGCTTGTTGCTGTAAAAAAAAAAAAACTAAAAAACAGCGTGGCTTATAGACAGTTTCAGTGACCTTCTTCAGCGGAGCATAATATTCATTGCTTTATAAATATGAACAGTTACTGAAACATATTCACAGCATAGCAACTTATTTGCTGAGTGACATATTATTTTTCATTAATGATAATAATAATAATAATAATAATAATAATAATAATAATAATAATAATAATAATAATAATAATAACAATATCAATCATAATATCAATCATAATAAAATATCACCAATAATAAACATTTTGTACGGAAGCCAGCCTACTTAAACTAGTTGCATCAGACCTCACCGAGAATTCTATCACCAGTCACTACTGTAGGAAGTGAAGTGGAATAAGAGTGTATTAGGTGCAACTGCCATTCTGCATGAGCCCCTAATTGGCAATTAAACAGCGGCAGTGGCAGAATTTTTAATTTCTGGAAAGACATCTAGAAGGTCGGCAAAATATGATCATGATAGGCAACCATGTTTTTTTTTGGCCTGCACCACTGAAATAGTCTTTGGTAAAGCAGATGCTTCCTGTAGTAAAATATATTAGTGCTTATTACCTATAATTTTCATTTTCGAGATAAAGTTAAATGCTAGAGGAGATCTAACAAATTAAAATTAAGTGAAATACATTAAAATAAAATAAATTGAATTAAGTACATAAATAAGCAAGTAACTAAATAAATAAGTGAATAAGTAAATGAATAAAGAAATGAATAAATAAAATAAATTGCATTAAGTAAAGAAATAAGCAAGTAACTAAATAAATAAGTGAATGATAAGTAAATGAATAAAGAAATGAATAAATAAATGAGTAAGTCATTAAATAAATAAGTTAATAATAAATACGCAAATAAAATAAATAAGTAAATGATAAGTAAGTGAATAAAGAAATTAATAAAATAAACAGATAAATAAATCCGTGATGCAACAACCCATGAGGGGACGAGGCAGGCTGCTGGCCTCAAGTCCACATGCCTCAGAAAATGTGAACGTTCATCCAACAGAATGGAGATAAAGTATGGTTAGCACGTTGATTCCCTCAGCCATTATAGCTGGTTTCCATAACTGGATTTTTCTATCTATCCTATCTCCACTAATTCATCACAATGTTGGGTGAGCACTGGTCCCATACACTGACCAAAATTGCATGACAAAATTCCTTCCCCATGAGAATTTGATCAAGAACTCATCCTGTAACATGAGTCCAGACTTGATGCCTTAGAACAGTATTTCTTAACCTTTTTGATGGTGCTGCCCCTCTTTTCATTACTTTAGTGCAGCTCCCTGGCTAAGGTGCAGAGTAGAATGTAGAACATAGTAATGCAAAATTTGGTATCAATTTGAAAAGAAAACAGTTTAACTACTGTATATTTTTATTTAACACTAAATAGAAGTTTAAATTATTATTATTATTATTATTATTATTATTATTATTATTATTATTATTATTATTATTATTATTACTATTACTACTACTACTACTACTACTACCGGTACTACTACTATTACTACTACTACTACTAACTTACTACTTTTTCAGTTAGACCATAATGCCATGACACAGAATGTGAGCTAAACATGTTACTAATTGAAGAAATTAGTGAATTGTGTGGAAAATGTCTGAAACAAGTTTTAGTTATACTTTCAATACAGGGCTCCTACAAAAGACCTTTCCAGTTTCGAACATATGTAATTTACGTTCTATGAATCTGAGGTGCATGAAAATTGTACCAATGGAAAGAGAAACTCGAAAAGTTTAGTTCCTTACCTTAAAGATGTTCAATGTGTCCCTCCTTGGTATTACGCACACATCAAGCCTATAGTCAAGTCCAAGTGGGTATGCGGACTTTCCGACCCCCAGATTCTGAGGTTATGTCTGTTCACCTTATCAGACATGTGAAAAGTGGCGGATAAACTCCAGAACACGGACTGCACCCTTTCCCTCTTACTTCAAAATTCCAACCTTGTGCAAACAAAATAAATTATTGGCACTGAAAAGTGCCTTTTCGTAAATCTGATCTCTTTAGTATTTTAAGACATAATTTGGTAGGTGCAATCTGTGTTCTAAAATTTTCCCACTTTTTGAGTTTCTTTTTCCATTAGTGCTATTTTCATGAACCACAGATTCATAGAACGTAAATTACATGTTTTCTAAACCAGACATGTCTTTTGTAGGAGCCCTGTATTCAACGAACAACAGTCTAGCAGAGAGCAGAAGGCTGGCATAGCTGGGATGAAGGATAACACGCCACCAAGAGGCTCGGTTAGAGGCTCAGCTGCCATGACCCCGGGAGTCTCAACCGCCACGCCCCTGGGAGTCTTAGGCGCCAAGTCCACTGGAGACTCAACCACCACGCCAACAGGGGTCTCAACCGCCACGCCCCCAGGAGTCTCAGGCGCCAAGTCCACTGCAGACTCAACCGCCACGCCAACAGGGGTCTCAACCGCCACGCCCCCAGGAGTCTCAGGCGCCAAGTCCACTGCAGACTCAACCACCACGCCAACAGGGGTCTCAACCGCCACGCCCCCAGGAGTCTCAGGCGCCAAGTCCACTGCAGACTCAACCGCCACGCCAACAGGGGTCTCAACCGCCACGCCCCCAGGAGTCTCAGGCGCCAAGTCCACTGCAGACTCAACCGCCATGCCAACAGGGGTCTCAACCGCCACGCCCCCAGGAGTCTCAGGCGCCAAGTCCACTGGAGACTCAACCACCACGCCAACAGGGGTCTCAACCGCCACGCCCCCAGGAGTCTCAGGCGCCAAGTCCACTGCAGACTCAACCGCCACGCCAACAGGGGTCTCAACCGCCACGCCCCCAGGAGTCTCAGGCGCCAAGTCCACTGCAGACTCAACCGCCACGCCAACAGGGGTCTCAACCGCCACGCCCCCAGGAGTCTCAGGCGCCAAGTCCACTGCAGACTCAACCGCCACGCCAACAGGGGTCTCAACCACCACGCCCCCAGGAGTCTCAGGCGCCAAGTCCACTGCAGACTCGACCGCCACGCCAACAGGGGTCTCAACCGCCACGCCCCCAGGAGTCTCAGGCGCCAAGTCCACTGCAGACTCAACCGCCATGCCAACAGGGGTCTCAACCGCCACGCCCCCAGGAGTCTCAGGCGCCAAGTCCACTGCAGACTCAACCGCCACGCCAACAGGGGTCTCAACCGCCACGCCCCCAGGAGTCTCAGGCGCCAAGTCCACTGCAGACTCAACCGCCACGCCAACAGGGGTCTCAACCGCCACGCCCCCAGGAGTCTCAGGCGCCAAGTCCACTGCAGACTCAACCGCCACGCCAACAGGGGTCTCAACCGCCACGCCCCCAGGAGTCTCAGGCGCCAAGTCCACTGCAGACTCAACCGCCACGCCAACAGGGGTCTCAACCGCCACGCCCCCAGGAGTCTCAGGCGCCAAGTCCACTGCAGACTCAACCGCCACGCCAACAGGGGTCTCAACCGCCACGCCCCCAGGAGTCTCAGGCGCCAAGTCCACTGGAGACTCAACCACCACGCCAACAGGGGTCTCAACCGCCACGCCCCCAGGAGTCTCAGGCGCCAAGTCCACTGCAGACTCAACCACCACGCCAACAGGGGTCTCAACCGCCACGCCCCCAGGAGTCTCAGGCGCCAAGTCCACTGCAGACTCAACCGCCACGCCAACAGGAGTCTCAACTGCCACGCCCCCAGGAGTCTCATCTGTCAAGCCCGCAGTAGTCTCAGCTGCCAAGCCCACGGAATCAGAAAATCAACGTGGAATTCTGGAGAAAGAAACCAAAAAATTTAAAGCAGCCATTGTTCAATTAGAAAAAGATGTGGATGAAGCCAAGTGTCAGGCAGAGAATTACAGAAATATCTGTCGCACCCTACAGAGAGAAAGAAAGATCTTGAACAAATACATCCTTAAAGCGAAAGGTAGATATCATCAGTACACAATTTGTAATGGGTTACAGATAAATGCACCAAGCAGACATTTAATTCTCACAGAGTAGCGTCACTTCAATAGAGTGAACGTATTAATATTAGAATATTACCCATCCATTCATTCTAACTTCGACACAGCCCTAGTATTATGTAGTTTGAATTCCTTTTAAAGATCGAGATCTGAAGCTGTTTGTACATGATCAGATTTTTCTTCCAATTAAATAATTTACACGGAAACTGATCAAAGATTGATCAGTACTGAAAAATATTTGCCATAGACTGTTTCGTATTGCTAAAGATTTGATAAGATTTTAAAATATGTGCTTCAAATTCATTGTAACCTCTGTAGGCCTATCTACTGAATACTCTATTACAGCATAAATATGTAAATCCTTTGGAGAATTACTAAGCTTTAGAATACAATATTTACCCTAAAACAAAGAATATTAGTATATTACGATTGCATATTTTTTTAAACAAAATATTTATGATTAGTATTTGCCCCACTTTGAGAGAGAGAAACAGAGATTAAGGGTTTTTGAGAATAAGGTGCTTAGGAAAATATTTGGGGCTAAGAGGGATGAAGTTACATGAGAATGAAGAAAGTTACACAGCGCAGAACTGCATGCATTTTATTCTTCACCTGTCATAATTAGGAATACTAAATCCGGACGTTTGAGATGAGCAAGGTATGTAGCACCTATGGGCGAATTTAGAAGTGTATATAAAGTGTTAATAGGGAGGCCGAGACATAGGTGGGAGAATAATATTAAAATGAATTTGAGGGAGGTGGGATATGATGATAGAGACTGGATTAATCTCGCTCACAATAGGGACCGATGGTGGGCTTATGTGAGGGCAGCAATGAACCTTTGGGTTCTTTAAAAGCCAGTAAGTGAGTAAGAATTTGCCCAGGTTAAAGGTTATATTCTTCTTTATTGAATAAAATACATGTATTGGTATTTAATTCGAGATATCTAGCATGCAATTTCCTCATTCATTATTTTTCATTTTGTTGTGGTATTCCACAGAACTCTCGGCATACAGACGTGGGTTTAATTTGTATAATTGAATTAACTCGCAGACAACTTTTCTCTACCAGGACATCACTTTTTTTCGAATCCCATGGTCACGTCTTTCTAAGAATTGTCAAGTCTTCGATCGATTAGAACATGTTCTTATATGTTTTTCAAGACAATCAAAGTTAAGTATTGAAAGCTTCTTTGTCTATGCGAAGTTGCTTAAACTCAGTAATCTTTAACTGTGAAAGGTTTATATCTTACATTTCTTTTATATTTGAATGAAAAGTGTAATCGAAAAAAACATGATGTATATATTTTGTGGAACAATATTAATAACATCGCCATGTTCTTTGTTTTCTTTTCTGGCATACTAACTTGTAACCTTACGAGTTTTCATTTTTTCGTAATATTTCACTTTTCTTATTTCAGAGGAAGCTCATGAACAGCAAACCCTGCAAGATCAAGCGAGGAAAACGTTAGAAAACGAAATTGAAAACCTTAAGTCCGAAATAGTGAAGCAGCGAAAGACTACATCAAACCTTGAGAAGGAGAGAGACAGGTGACAAAAATACAGTAGAATCCCGATTATCCGTCACCCTATTAACCGATTGCTGGATTAACCGTCTGTGTTTCTCTCGCTTTTTTTGCTGCAGAAATATATGAAGTATTGCACATTGTATTAGCACGTTATTTTTTTTCTAGACAGGGTTATTACAAGTCTTTTCCCTTACAAGTATGGTCTATTGTTCGAATTGTCGTACTGTATAACTTCTATATGAAATATTTTCTACGGGTATCAAACGAGCACTCACTGTGCTAAGAATCGAAAAAAAAAAGTGTAAATAATTGAGTGGTTGGAGAAAGATAAACCGTGGCTCATCTCGCATCAGAATCCGAGATTGGAGTGTAGAAAGTACGTAAATCTACAACACGAGATCTCCAATGCTGAAATCTTTCCACAGACAGCCATTACAAAGGTTTCCTTGCCCCTTAAAAACCCGTCGTTGATAGTCAGACTTCAATTAGTGAACTTCTGATCCACTATCTAGCATATTAAATGCAACACCGGCAAAACTACGAAAGTGTAAATATTGTTCACTAAATTTACGATAATCTTTTATGATAGATAGGTAGGTAGGTAGATAGGTAGATAGATAGATAGATAGATAGATAGATAGATAGATAGATAGATAGATAGATAGATAGATAGATAGATAGATAGATAGATAGATAGATAGATAGATAGATAGATGGATGGATGGATGGATGGATGGATGGATGGATGGATGGATGGATGGATGGATGGATGGATGGATGGATGGATGGATAGATAGATATTTATTAGCCTTAGGAAATACAGTACGGATTATCCGATTTTTTCGATTAACTGTTCAGCCCACCCCCTTCATTACCACGGATAATAGAGGTTCTACCTACTGTAGTCTATTTGGTAGAGAAAATATGCTCATTGATGGATTTAAAAGCATCTAGTTGTTTCTTCACCTGCCTTAACTATTAAATGCTACAGTTAAAAGTAGGCCTATGTTTTTTTAACATTCCATTATGATTTTGAAGCTAGTGAAGTACCCGACAGCTAGTCTATAATGTAGTGTACTCATGTATTCATATTCTGCATTTTCAAGGAATGTTTGTAGAATTTAATTTAATATATTTTATAGCAAAAATAGAATAATAAGAAGCATTAATTGGTAACAGCAAGCCGAAGGTGAGGTGAATTCTAACAATTATAATCATCGTAACAAACAAATCTTATTTTCTACTGAAACAAATTCAGTAACAGCCAAGTAGCTCAGTGCCTGCATACTGAACTACTGAATGAGGGGATCCAGGTTTCAAGCAACAAGGGGTTTTTCTGTGGGTACTCCAGTTCCCCTATGACATCCCAACAGTTTCTCTATTATCATTCATTCATCACAAATGAATCTGTCGGAGCTGAAAGGCATTAAGTCAGTTTTTGCGACTTTTCAGGAGAGACAGAAAACATTATATCGTGAAGAAAACGAAGTAAATTTGTTGAATGTTTATGTTAAGCTGTACGATAATTCCCTAGTCTATGTGTGCCACAATAGAAATACAAATTCAATTCTTCATATACATTAAAAAGATTATTTAGAAAAATTGACTTAATGCTTTTCAGCGTCATGGTTGCTACTTACACTTCATAAATACGTTACATATTTAAATATTACATAATATTTTAGTTATATTTATTTGTAACATAAATATCACCTACATTCAATGAAAATATTGTTATAAATTACAACTTTTCTTAATATATAGCAAAATACAAACTAAGTAGAGTAAAGAAGACTGAAAAACTTAGTCACTTATGACTCATGTTACACTGATACATTGATATCACAAGGCTGCAGGTCCATACCTGTGGAGTAATGGTTAGCACATCTGACCGCGAAACCAGGTGACCCAGGCTCGAATCCCAGTCAGGTCAAGTTACATGGTTGAGGTTTTTTCTGGGGTTTTCCCTCAACCCAATATGAGCAAATGCTGGGTAACTATCGGTGCTGGACCCCAGACTCATTTCACCAACATTATCACCTTCATTTCACTCAGACGCAGAATAACCTGAAATCTTGATATAGTGTCATAAAATAATCTACTAAAACAAACAAGGACGCGGAATTGGCGAGAATTGGAAAACAGCAGTTCAGCTGCTTGGTCAACTTCGCATGGTGTGACATGGCACTGAAAGGCAGGAAGTCAATGACTTAATGCTTTCCTCGTCCATTAACGTTACAATAGCAACAGTTTCTTCTACAAGAAGAAGGCTGACTTAATTGTTTCTTGTGCCAATTGATAGGTTTTGCTTAAATAGTTCATAATGCTAAATAAAAAAGTCCAATTTTGACTTAATGCCTTTCAACTCTGACCAATTGAAATGTAATGTGGATCCGTCATCTGTGGTGCATTGTGGATAGTCACTAATAAACTAAGTGCTGTACGCCTCTCAGCACTAGTGACATCTATGAGCATGCTTGTAGAGTCGGGGTGAATAATGGCAAGTTAAGGGCCCTCCTGCCATTAATTATTCTTGTTTTAGTTGTTGTTGTTTTCTGAACTTTCTTGAAACATAGGGTTCTTGAATATGTTCATACTCGTGAGGGTCCTAATAAGGTTGGATTTGTTGGTATTTTGCAGCCTTTTAGACATGTTATTAAGCTTTCTACTAAGGAACAGACTTTCCCTTTCTTATCTAATTATTTATGTTATTATTTTGCTCCCATTCTTAGATTGTTTTTGGCTCTATTAGTTTGGTTTGTAATGCCTTATTTTACTGGTTTAATTTCTTTTGAGATGGGTTTATTATTTTTTCTTCATTGCACTAGTTTGGGGGATATACTGTTATGATTGCTGGAAGATCATCTAATTCAAATTATGCATTGTTAGGTGGATTAACTGCTGTTGCTCAGACAATTTCTTATAAGGTTAGATTGGCTTTAATTTAATTATCTTTTGTATTTCTATTTGGTAGTTATAATTTAATGAAATTTTATGATTTTCAGATTTATAAATGAATGATTCTTTTTACTTTCCTTTTGAGTTTGCTGAGGGTGAGTCTGATTTGTTTTCGGGATTTAATGTTGAGTATAGAAGAGGAGGATAATAATAATAATAATAATAATAATAATAATAATAATAATAATAATAATAATAATACCCTGTCCTCCAGAGTGGGCGTTATGCGGCGGGCCAGTAGCTCGCCCATGTAAAAAATATAAGTACTAAAAACGCCAAAGGAAAAATAAATGTCTTTGGCGTGGAACGGGATAAACCCCAATCCTTGGAAAGGCAGAAGAAGGCGAATAATAATAATAATAATAATAATAATAATAATAATAATAATAATAATAATAATAATCTGTGGTGCTAAGCCCGTGAAAGGCCTAGACCGACCGAGCTGCTGGCCTCACGCCCACATGCCGAAGCAGAGGTGGACGATCATCCAACCAGAATGACGGTATCGTGTGGTTAGCACAATGATACCCCCAGCCGTTATAGCTGGCTTTCGCAATCGGATTTCACTACCTATCGTAGCTCCCGAAGTGCATCACGATGCTGGGTGGGCACCAGTCCCACACACTGGCTGAAATTTCATGGTTCATATTGGGTCGAGGGAAACCCCCTAAAAACCTCAACCAGGTAACTTGCTCCGACCAGGAATCAAACCCGGGCCACCTAGTTTCGCGGCCAGACACACTAACTGTTACTCCACAGGTGTGGACTAGAAGAAGAGGATTTACTTTAATTTTTTGGCTGTATATGCTAGTATGTTGTTTATGAGTATATTATTTTGTATTATTTTTTTGGATGGTAATGTTAATTCTATATATTTTTTATTTTTTTTATTTTAAGCTTTCTTTTATATTTATTTGAGTTCAGGAAACAATATTGCAATTATAAGGTAAATTAATGTATTTGGATTGAAAGGGATTTTTGCCTTTATCATTAAATTATATATTACTTTCCTTAGGAATTAGGATTTATATATTTTTATTATTAGTTTAAGTGTATTAATTTAAGCAAAATTAATAGAAGATTTGAACTTATTTCTTATGCTTTCAAGACATATACTTTTCTTTAAACCTTTTTAACTTTATCTTTTTATATTGTCTCAATTTTTTGTTACTGTGGGATTTATAATAATATTAGGAGTATAATACTGTTAGAATTTGTCCAATAATGATATAAAACTCTTCTACTGGTCGTGTGTCAATTCATGTTAATAAAATTACAATTATCTTTATTGATGAGAATAAAAAAATCATAAAACTTTCTTAGTTGACATGTTAAAAGTGTTATAATTTTAAAGAGGTTATATACCTTATGACAGATGGGTCCTGTTTCGACACTGGTGAGGTGTCATTTTCAATGTTTTTGCAACTACTGCTGTTCCAGCTGATCTTGATTTACGCATTGTATTCTTCACCTGACATAATTAGGAACATTAAATTCAGGGGTTTGAAATGGGAAGGGCATGTAGCACGTATGGGCGAATCCAGAAATGCATATAGAGTGTTAGTTGGGAGGACGGAGACAAAAAGACCTCTGGGGAGGCCGAGACGTAGATGGGAAGATAATATTAAAATGGATTTGAGGGAAGTGGGATATGATGGTAGAGACTGGATTAATCTTGCTCAGGATAGGGATCAATGGCGGGCTTATGTGAGGTTGGCAATGAACCTCCGAGTTCCTTAAAAGCCAGTAAGTAAGTAAGTAACGATAAAGTTAAGGGTGCTGCTGTTGGGGATGGGGGGGGAGGGATTAAAAAATACACACGAGTACAAGTTCTTAAAATTCGAGATATAAAATTTACATTTGGTACTATTGTGTAATTGTGAGAAGGTATGCATCACATGCAAAACGCTGTTTATTTCATGCTGATGTAAGTAGAGAAATTCAACTTTAAATCAAGTAAACATATCATTATCATATCAAGTTTTATTTTGAGAGTTTCTTTTTAGAATGTTCAGTATACTATTTTGTAGCAGTAAAATGATTTCTTATTGTGAATTTTTCTTAACTAAATTTTGATGTAAACGGTTCTGGTATTCCAAATATTAAGTTCACCATTTCATATCTGTTATAGATACGTACTTGAAAATAAGGAATTGTCAAATAAACTTGGAGAGACTTCCCATAAAGTGAAACTAAAAGAAGAAGCAATTTTTGACTATGAAAAGAAATTAATAGAGGCAGAAAAGAAGTTTCGACTACAACAAAACAGCTTTGAAGCAGTTGATAGAGGTCGGCGTGCTTTCAGCAAGCAATTGATTGAGGCTGAGGTGAGATACAAATACCTACCTGTACCTTTTACTGTGAAAAAATATTAAAAAATACTCATTTGTTTTCAGTAAAGGAGTTGGTAGAATTCGTGATCAGTGTTTCATTCGCCTGATTTATATTCACAAATCTCAAAATAACTGTGCTTCAGTTAGTTACAGAGGTATTTAGGGTAGACAGAGTTAAAAAAAAAGACATTACGGTATTATGTAATATCAGTGATGCCTAAACTATGTGTGGAATACATAAAATGTTGCCAACTTTAAGATTACCGGTATGTACAAATTATGTATAAATACATAATACATTTCTGCGTTTTAAATGTGTGTTTGATTCCTACATGTTTCACTATGTTTATTTCGTTATATTCCATAGCTGTCACCTGAGAACATCAAACAGCAATAACACTGAAGACATTCCTCTGTGTTGCTACCACAAAGTCACCTATATCTGGTGTACAAAGAGTTCTGAAATATTTTCATAATTCTGTCATCTTTTGTGATAAACTTCGGTTGAATTATTAATATATACTTCCGTTTTCCTTTTCGTTCTAATATTAAAGAACATAGTGATTGATTCGTAATATTTATAACGGATCCAGAAGTGTTCTTGTCCATATCCTCACATGAACATATCATGCCTAATCCTGTTGATTTAGAATTAAGATATATAGAAAATAAGTGAATATACTCTAACAAAGAATGATGAAAAGAGACTGGAGGTTCAAGAAATGCCATTTAAAATTCATATAACGTGCAGGAATAAAATTTCCAACAAAAATTACAGAGAATAATTGGAAATAACATAATGGATATTAAACATTACCAGTTAAAATGGAAAAGTCATGTTTAAAGAATAAGTAACTTGAGACCTCCTAACTAAGAATTTTATTACAGACAAAAAGTAAGATGAGTAGAAGAGTTTTAGATCCTGGAATAGGCTTCACTTGAATCTTACTGATTTTGAATTACTGCACATAGAAAAAAATGTAGATATTCTCTAAGCGAGAATAATGAAAAAAAGACTAGACGCTCAAAAAATGCGATTTCTCAGACCACTAATTCATGTAATCCGTAGTAACAAAATTGTCACAAAAAGATCAGAGAAGGCTTGGAAATAAGTAATATAGTGCATGATATTAAACATTACCAGTTAAAATGGAAAAGTCATGTTCAAATAATAACTTGAGACTTCCCAAGCAAGAATTTTATTACAGAGCAAAGGATAGGATGATTAGAACAGTTCTGAATCTCGGAACAGACCCTCGAGTTCTAAATCTTGATAGACAAAAGAAAGAGAAGAAGAAATTTAAATAGGAAGGCAAGCTTTTCATATTACAGAGCTTAATAATAATATAAGTGGAGAAACCATGTCCAATGAATGAATTGGAATAGACTTCCAAAAGCCATGCTTCAATACTATCCCCAAGGGACGAGATCTTTAGGCCATCTAAAAAAAAAAGGTGGTCTGAGAGTGACTCACTGAGACCATAATGGGCCTTGGACCTTATATTTGTTTGGATGATGATGATGATGATGATGACGACAATGATGACGAATATAGTTTTAGTAACTAAGATAGTTTAAATAATAAATCTTACTCTTTCTGCAAACATGACAATGAATAGCAGATTATTATGAAATAGAAACACACCAATATCGTGTACAAATAATGTTTGATATCTACTGTATCTCAGGAAATGGGACTTCCATCCATGTTCAAGATTTCTGGTTTTATGTAAAGGGAGAAGCAATTGCTATTACAATTTGTGTAATTATATAAGTTTATCAACAGTAATCTCACTAGAGGTTTTGATTTTATCGACAAATCAAAACTCGAGTAGGATTTAATTGAATATTACACGATTAGAAGAAAGTATATAAAGATTGGAAGGAATAAAGTACCGGTACTCTAATACAATAAAATATTAATTGACTTAGTAAAATTCTATTTCACTAATGTTAGCTTGACCAAAATGTTTGAAGAGAGCCTCCATTTTCAGTTGACTGTCTAAGTGGTAAACAAATGACGATCGCAAAGCATATTTATAGTATTGTAAAGAATTTGCAGTTTGAAATGTTGGCAAACAAAGAGACAAATGCTAGGGTAGTGATAAAACAAACAAATGCGAGGGAAGTGATAAAAATAAACAAATGCTAGGAAAGTGATAAAATTAAACAAATGCTAGAGAATTGATAAAATTATGCGATAAGTAACCATGATTGGTTGAAAGACGTTCTTTCATACCGTTTTATTGGTCAAAAGTAGTACCGTAAAGTGGGGTGACTTTGAACACTGCTTTGAATAGTAATTTAGCACCTTTTTAATTTGAATGCTGTACCCTATTCTGAAAAAACTGAACTAGTTTATTGACAACTTAAACAGTTTTTTTCGCAATTAGGTACAACATTTAATTTAGAAAGGTGCTATATTACTGTTCAAAGTCATCCCGGCATTCAAAGTCACCCCACTTTACGGTATGACATAGTAAAAGTGTAAAAGTCATAAATAAACAGTCATCAAATTGAAAAAACCTACGCACTACTCAAGGGGAGTTTATAATCACAAAATTAAATGTAAGAAACAGAGGACCAATTTAGAAAAGTTTTCGTTTTTAAATAGGACCATAATAGACTGGAACCAGCTATCTGCAGCAGCTTTCGATGGCTCTTCTAAGATTAAAAAATAACTTACGTTCTTATAACTGCAGTGGGTACCAGGGCATTCAGGGAAATGAAAATGCAGACCAATTGACCAAAAAGAATACGGAGATACCCTTTGTTGGACCTGAACCTGTGGTTGGAATCAGCTTACTCACTGCCAAAACCTCGCTTAAGACATGGATTAAGGATAGACATCAAATTAGATGGCAATCCTATCCTGGACAAAAACTGACTAGGAAACTGGTCTTAGGTCCAACAACTCTCTCCCCTCATCTCTGTTCAAATTGGACAGAAGAAGAATGAGAAGTGTAGTTGCATTAATTACTTGGCATGATCACTTCAGGAAACACCTACGCACAGTGGGACTCTATAAAGAGGAACCCATGTGTCGAATGTGCAAACAGGAGGAAGAGACTGCCTCACATATTATCCTGTTTTACTTCCACTCTTAGAAAGGTAAAGATTTTCCCTTTCCATAACAAGGGAAGATTTAGGAATGGACACTAATGTTGGAGCCAAAATACTGTTGCTAGTCCAAGGAACAGATTTTGGAAGACGATGCTAGTGTCCATTCCAATAGGGATGCACAATAAACCTTTAGGCTGACGTACAGGAGACTTTTAAGACTCCTTAAAAATCCCCTGTTACCTAACCTAACCTACCCTACGTTGTTATAACAAGAGTAATAGTAATTATAAATTATTTATTATTATGAACTAAATGTTATGTAAATGTGTGTAATGAATATTTAATAACTGCGTTATAGTTTTATATGTTGTTTTACCATTTCCCTGTGTTCTATTTGTTTTCTATATTGCTGCTTCGTTTGTGTTTATTGGAAGTGTTTAGTGCTACAAATAAGTAAACATAGTATAAGTGTTCGAAGTGTTTAAATGTTTTGTAAACATTAAAATTGGTTTAAGATTTATGTGTTACAAGTGTCACATAAGCGTCTTTTACTTTCTTCAGCTTAGTGTCAAGAATAATTTAGTGTTTTCTGAAATCTTAATTAGTGTTTTGTTTTTGTATTTCTGTTGTGAGTCATGTTCATGTTGTGATTTCGTATTTGTGTTGTTTTCTATTTGTGTTATTGTTTTGTAATTGTGTTACTTGATTTCTTTTGTGTTGGCATGTTATTTTGTGTTTTGTTGTGTTCTTTGTATTGTATTGTAAATTGTGTTTGTTCCCTTTTGTATTGTACCAACATCGTACTTACTTACAAATGGCTTTTAAGGAATCCGGAGGTTCATTGCCAGCCATCGGTCCCTATCCTGAGCAAGATTAATCCAGTTCCTAGCATCATATTCCACCTCTCTCAAATCCATTTTAATATTATTCTCCCATCTAAGTCTCAGCCTCCCCAAAGATCTTTTTCACTCAGGTTTTCAAACTAACGCTCTATACACACTTCTAGATTCACCTATACATGCTACATGCTCTGCCTATCTCGAACGTCTGGATTTAATATTCCTAATTGTCAGGTGAAGAATACAATGCGTGCAATTTTGCATTGTGTAACTTTCTCCATTCTCCTATAACTTCATTCCTCTTAGCCCGAAATATTTTCCTAAGCACCTTATTCTCAAAACTCTTAACCTCTGTTTCTCTCTCAAAGTGAGAATCCAAGTTTAAAAACCATACAGAACAATTGGTAATATAACGTTTTATAAATTCTAACTTCGTAATGCAATAAATAATTCATTTTCACTAAAATGTATATGATTTCTTTGTATTACGTGTTGGATAGACATGTCTTCCTGATACTACCGTTATGCGATATTCAAGTTTTAATGCTTGGCTGGTTGAGTACTAAGATAAAGAATATAGAATTATTGTAATACGTATTTCCAACTAATCATTCGTCTATTTTTTCATGTATACAGAATGAGATATTAGAATTCAAAAAGAAGATGAAGATTATGAATCAAGCAGAAAAGCAAAACAAAGAGGTCATTGCAATGAAAGAGACACAACTTATGAGAGATAAGATAGGTAATATTTATTCAATTATTATTTATCTCTTTTAAGAGAATATTGTTGATAGTTGCACTGTATTATGATAAGAGATAGTAGGCCTATAGCTATTTTCGGTAACTGTGTTCCATGTTTTTCATATCATAGTCTGGTGTAATTGCCCACAGTATTTTTAATGTCAAATTGTAATGTATTTGCATTCCAATAGCAATTTTTAAATAGGCCTACATAAATAAATTTGTCTTTCCCATTCAGTAATTGTCATAGGAAAAGAATATAGCAATCATAATTCAAGTCTGTAGTTGAACAAAAGTGTGATTTCCGCAAAATAATTTTAATTATTGGTTTCTCTCCCCCCCCCCCCCCCCCAGATCTATGTTTGTTGTATGTGATTTTATTATTATTGTGGATGTACTAGTATTGATTTAACAAGTAATGTAATTTTACATTTAAGACTCTGTGATTATGATTCTGTAGTTCAGGCGTGTAGCACATATGGATGAATCCAGAAAATCATATAGAGTGTTAGTTGGGAGGCTGAAGGGAAAAAGACCTTTGGGGATGCCAAGACCTAGATGGGAGGATAATATTAAAATGGATAGCCATAAGTAAGTAAGGTTCTGTAGTTCACTTTTGAGGACCAGTTTTTATAATCAAAACTTAAGATTTATTGATATGAGAACTTAAGAACCATTTACAATGAAAACACTACCATTAATGCGAGGACACAAAGATCTGACATGAACATAAGAATTGCTTTACCATTCAGAATGTTAATGTCAAAACAAAACAATTGAAGAGTGTGGCAGATAAAAAGGAATGTTTCTGTGATTTATGCTTCTACATGAAAAAGAAAAATATTTTATATAAATAATATATAACCTTTGGGGAGGCCAAAACGTAGATGGGAGGATAATATTAAAATGGATTTGAGGGAGGTGGGATATGATGATAGAGACTGGATTAATCTTGCACAGGATAGGGACCGATGGCGGGCTTATGTGAAGGCGGCAATGAACCTGCGGGTTCCTTAAAAGTCATTTGTAAGTAAGTAAGTAATATGAAACCTATTATGTTTATATTTCTCATAACCTGGAAAAATACTATATTAATAATACATACAGGGACAAAAAAATCCGGACTCTTGTTTCATAAAAAGAAAAATTACATGTATGTTAGAGTTTTAGTAGGCCATGCAGTTTAATACCCATCAATTTGTGGTCATTTTGTTACCATGGATTCGTGTAAAAAAGCCATTATTTTGAGGTACACCATGTATTTGTAAAAGGTTTCAGTTACTACAGAATTTGTGTTTGTGTTTTTGTTCCTTATTATCGCTATTTATCTAATTTTCGCATGTTGTCAGTGTTTTGAGTGTAAGTTGGTAGTCACACTCTATCCTTTTAAAGAATGCGACCTGAAGATATTGCTGTAGCCATTGCTCTAAATGATGATGAATGCAATGTATGCTACATCGCAGATGTCACGAATATGGCTAGAAGTACCATTCAGGATGCCCTAAAACATTTTAAAGAGACACAAGAATACACCAGGAAACCAGGTTCGAGTCGTCCGCGATGCACAACTCAAAATGAAGACAGGTGCATGGTGTTATCAGTTCTTAGCTATGATGGTAGCCCAACGATTTGTTGACATGCATAGACATTCAATATCGGCGAAAACAGAAGAACATTGAAAACAAGTGGATTGATATCAGCTACACTTACAACTGGTCCCAGATTACTCGGAATGGATCATGTTGAAAGATTGCGTTTTGCATAGGATCATAGAGAAATGGACAGTGGAGCTGTGTTCTGTTTACAGACGAGTCTCGTTTCAATCTACGCTTACCTGATGGACGTGAAAGAATTTGGAGAAGGAGAGGGGAACGATTTTCGCAATGCTGTATTTCTGAGAGGTCGCCACTTGGAGATGGTGGAGTGATGGTTCGGGCAGGAGTGTGTATGAATGCTCTCAAGGAGTTGGTTTTCATAGATGAAAATCTAACAGCTGATAGTACATAAATGAATGTTTGGTCCATCATGTGGTGCCATTTGGTCCATATATAGGCAATGGTTTTCCTCTAATGCACAACAATGCACGCCCACACGTCGCTTGAGTTACCAGAGATTATCTGCAAGAAGCGGAGATTCATGTTTTACTGTGGCCAGCAAGGAGTCCTGACATGAATCCAATTGAGCACTTGTGTGGAATGCTGGCTCGGCGTATTACGAAGAGGCAGCCACCACCACAAGCACTTCTTGAAGCATGGGAAGACATTCCTCAAGAGGCCATTTCTTGCCTAATTCAAGGCATGGCAAGACGTATTGATGCAGTTATCCAATGCTGAGGGAGTAACACACATTATTAAAAATGTGATTCCAATGTTACAAGCACGAAATATCTGAGCCACAGCTGAAAAATGTTGTTACTGGTTTTACGTCCTTCGTGTCCTGACAAAAAGATTTTATTTCTAATAATGTATTTATGATTAATTACACGATCCTTTGTTTTAAATATATTTTATTTTTCTATCATTTCAAAACCATTACATTTCATAACCTACTAGACCTTTGATTAACAATTTCTGACATAAAAGAAGTGCCCTTGAACACTAAGTGTCCGGTTTTTTTTTTGTCCCTGAGTGTATATATAATGTTTTTTCTTATAATCGCCCATACTGTCATTCCTCAACGTATGACCCTTTCCTCCTGAACCACCCTGTATGAAATGATAAATTCCCTTTTTCTTAATTTAGATCCTATTAATGCTGCTACAAATGAAGACTATATTTCTCACCAAAATAAAAATATTAATCTTGTCTGAATAATAGTATTAATTTGGCATTTTGTACTACAGTAATTTACAATGGCCTGAATAAATTAATAATACTATGATCACGTTAAAACAATAAGTAGAAGCAATGATCTCAAGGGAAGACGCAACTTTGTGGAAATGAAACAGAACATCCCTCCATCTTTGTTACAAATTGCTAATTTTGTGAGTAGGCCTACGTGATTAAATTTGTCAGTTTGACATCAAGTGCCTCATGACAAAGTATAATCGCAATGAATTACCAGCAGTTGCAATATATGACTGACTGTGGTGCTTCTTTTGTGCCTCCTCTGACTACGTGGTTGCAGCTTGCCATGTATGAACATACAGACCAAACAATAAATCTCTCTACTTCGGTTCTCAAATATTCTGTAGTGTTGGTAGGATATACAGAATGAGTCAGAATCTCTGCTACAAACTCTGGGGAGCAACAGATCTCACAGTGGAGATTATTTTTCATAAAACAACCCTTGTTCTCTGATGCTTCATTTAAGAGGTACGCCATATCAAAGAAGTGGCAAGTTTTAGTGACATTTATAATTATTATAAAATGTATTATTCATTTATTTCTTCATTTGCCCTTGTGGACGATTACAGAAGGAAGGTGTTCAAAGTGTCTACTGTGGGGAGCTAACGAAATTAGCCTTGGTAGAAATGCGGAGTAATGCCAATTCTACACGCAGGCAACATCCAGCATAACGCCACTTGCTCGCAGAAAGCACCATAATGACACACTACTAAATACATTACAGTAACTAACCAACGTGAAACATTTGATCAACTTTTATAATATAAATTAACAGTTTCAACTTATACAACACACCCACAAACAGCTACTCTCAAACTATCTGATATTTTCAGCCACAATATAATTAAACATCATGTGGTGACTGAGATGTCATTTATTTAGTGTCATAAAGGTCAAACTTACAACAACTTATCTCTGGTCAGTTCTAGGAAGAGCGATGCTCCATTCATCAATACCTCCCTGCACCGCACCTAATTAAAATACATCTTGCAGAGACTTTCTCATCAGCTCCCCACAGTGCCCCGAACCTCATCACATTCATTGCACCATTGTTGTTGTTGTTTTCTAATGCCAGGCGTTTGACAATAAAGTCATTTGACCTCTTGCACTCCAATATTTTTCAAAGATATTATCATGGCCAGCCACTGAAGCTCAGATTTTGAGGTGTTCCGAATCCATTTCTTGGTTTGAGTTGCACAATGGGCAGTTAGGGGACTGATATATTCCAATTCTATCCAGGTGTTTGGCCAAACAATCATGGCCTGTTGCCAATCTAAATGCAGCAACAGACGATTTTCGTGGTAAATCGGGAATTAACTGTGGATTTTGATGCAGAGAGTTCCATTTTTTCCCTTGAGATTGTGTTATCAAATTTTGTTTGTTGAAGTCTAAGTATGTAGATTTAATAAATCTTTTCACAGAGTAATACGTAGATTTAGTAACAGGTCTGTAAGTAGCAGTGCTGCCCTTCTTTGCTAAAGCATCCGCATTCTCGTTTCCCAGGATTCCACAATGGGATGGTATCCATTGGAATACAATTCTTTTATTGAGTGATATTAATTGAGAGAGCATTTTAGTTATTTTTGCTGTTTGAGATGAAGGTGTGTGTTTTGAGACGATTGATAGAATAGCTGCTTTGGAGTCTGACAATATAACTGCATTTTTAAATTGATTGATGTGGCATAGAAGATTCCTGAGACTTTCACTTATTGCAATGATTTCTCCATCAAAACTTGTTGTTCCATACCCAAGAGATCTATAAAGTGAGAAGAGACAGCACGTAACACCTGCACCGGCACCTTGTTCTCTTGAGATCAAGGATCCGTCAGTGTATAAATGAAGCCAGTTTTGTGGAGGGTACCTAATATTAATTGTCTCTAAAGACAATTGTTTTAGTATTTCAGTGTTTACTTCTGATTTTAGTATTTCTTCTGTTAAATTTAGATTATATTCTATATTTAATAGAGTTAAAGGGTTTGGTTTAATTTGTAGGTTTTCTGTTAAATTCGGGATATTGATTTTCTGTTTTAATTCTTGAACAATGGATATGAAACTTTTTTGTGTTTTCAATCTACAGAGAGGACTGTATGAATGCCAATTGTTTCCTGGTAATCTAATAAGTTTTTCATATTGAATCAGTGCTTTTTCTTCTATTGTCATTTTGATGCTGTTAATATTAGTGAGGAATCTCATAGAATCTATTGGAGTTGTTTTGATTCCACCAGTAATGAGTCTGAGAGCTTGGTTTTGAACATATTCTATTTCGTTTATGAAAGATGAAGTAATTAAAATTTCTCCGCAATATGTCAGCACTGGCTGTATAAACATTTTGTATGTAGTGTTCAAAGTATTCCTAGAGCATCCCCATTTCTTTCCTGCTAGTCTTTTTAGAAGGGAGAATCTTTTACGAGCTTTTCCAGAAATGTATTTCAAATGGTTGCTCCATGTTAACTTACTATCGAAAATAACTCCAAGATATTTGGATTCATAAGTCCTAGGAAGATGTTGGCCATTGTATTGGATATTGAATTCTCTTTCTTTTTACCGAGTAAAAATGTTTGATAGTTACTTTTGCTTAAATTGAGTGTCATCAAATTTGATGTATTCCATTCATGTAGTTGATTTAGAGCTTTAAGAGCAGAATTTTGAATTTTGTCTCTATGTCTGTAAGATCCGGAAGTCCACAAAACTATATCATCTGCAAATAGTGCTGTTTTCATGTTTGATTCCTCTAATAGGGAGGGTAAATCATTTATATAAATATTGAATAAAGTTGTGCTGAGGACAGCGCCCTGAGGTACACCTCGATATGTTTGTCTGTAACTAGGAAGTGAGTTATTGAATTTAGTGGCAATGAATCTTTGACTAAGAAATTCTGATATCCATCTGAACATATTGCTGGAGATATCTAATTTCTGGAGTTTTAGTAATAATACCTAATTCCCTCTTTACCCTTTCCTATCCAGTCCTCTGACTGAACTCTTACTTTCTTCGACCCCAACGGCACTAGAGCATTCGAGGCCTAGGAGTTCATTTCCTTTCCTTCCTCCTCTTTCTACTTTTCTGTTCCTAGTGCTGACCTGCTATGGCACTAAAATCGTCCTCCAGTGGCTTAACGAGGGAAAGCTGGTGATCAACAAGATCTCCCAGCTAGGTCCAATGGACCCCAGCAGGTGTGGTCCTCCAGACATTCTGGGGGTTGTGTGTGAATGAAGTAGCCACCAAAACGTTAAAATATGGTGTTCACTTAAATCGGCTACAACTTGCCATTTAACCACTCCAATATGAAATGAGTACCATTGCACCATTGTAGCTGTGATTGTTGACTGTGTCGAGTGTTTCAGGTCTGTCTCCAGCCAAGGTTTACTGTAAACATCTGGGCTGGAGTTGTTGTTGTTGATCACCTGCTGGGGCCTGTCATTTTGTCGCTCTGTTTGAATGGAGCAACTTACCTTGAGGTCCTTCGGAACACATTTCCGCTGCTCACAGAGAATTGCATTCCACTGTACTTCAGCTTGGTCGTACACACACATCTGAACAACAGCTATGGGATGCAATAGATAGGGAGAGCAGGACCTGTTGCGTGGCCAGCACTGACTTAATGCCCCTAAGATTTTTTTTTCTTTGGGGGTGTATGGAGAATGTTATGTATGCCACCCCAGTTGACAGCAGAGAAGAACTGATTGTACAGACATTCACTGGTTTTGATCAAATTCGACACAGACCTAAAATGTTATACAGAGTTCGAGTCACTGCTATGATGGTGTAACGAATGTTCAGAGTTGAGACTTTGAACACCTTTTTCAGCCTGTCCACAAGAGTACTTGAAGAAATAAATTGATAATAATTAATTTCATAATTATAAATGTCACTAAAATCTATTTTCTCTTGGATGTTGCTTAGCTTCGTCAGATAACATGAGTTGTTTCAGGAAAAAATTATCCTTATCGTGAGATCTATTGCTCTTCAGAGTTTGTCACAGAGGTCCTGACTTACCCTATAGTGTTGAACAATGTGTATTTCTTGATGAAACAATATGTATATAAAAAACGTCGTATTGTGAAAGTGTCATGAAATTCAAAAGACAATTTCCTAATGAATTGCGACCAAAAGGTGTGCTAAAGAATTGTATACTAAGTTTGATGAAACAGTTTCCATTGTGAATAAAAAGGTGTAGAAGTGAAAACATATGGAATCAACAGTAAACAATTTAGCTATTATTTTTTTACTTTAGTAGGTTATTTTACGACGCTTTATCAATATCTTAGGTTATTTAACGTCTGAATGAGATGAAGATGATAATGCCAGTGAAATGAGTCCAGGGTCCAGCACCAAAAGTTACCCAGCAATTGCTCATATTGGGTTGAGGGAAAACCCCTGGAAAAAACCTCAACCAGGTAATTTGCCCCGACCGGGAATCGAACCTGTGCCACCTGGTTTCGCGGCCAGACACGCTAACCGTTACTCCACAGGTGTGGACCTTAGCTATTATGTTCTGAAAATTTAAACATTTATGATTTCCAAATCAGGGTACTGGTAAGTCGGTAAATACAATAAGGTAAAAGTACTCCCATACAATCCAAGAGGGACATGGGGCATAAAAGTACAATTCCATGCATTTTTTTACCCTGGCACTAGAACGAGGTGGTGTGGTTGGCACCATGCTCTGACTGCCAGGAAAGACCCGGTACTTAATTTGACAGGAGGCTGAGTGAACCTCAGGGCTGTTCTGGAACTTTGGTCATGAGAAAATCCCGTCACCACCAGGGATCGAACCCCAGACCTTCCAGTCCGTAACCAGCTGCTGTACCAGCTGAGCTACCTAACCACAGAAAGCACGAATATAGAAATAAATTACATATGCTTAAGGGTTTGAAAAATGAGATTCGTATTGTAATGCAGGAAATTGTACAAGACCAACTGCAGTGAGCTCTTGGAATTTATTATGAAACTATAAAATGTGTATAAAATCTGAGGGGCATTGTTTTCAACAGGTTCTGTAAACATACGTAAGGAAATTTGTTTCAAGGATTAGTAAAGCTTTCTTCTGATTGACTAAATAAACTGAAAGTTCATCTAGACTTCACTTAATTTTCGGCATAAGTCTTTCACATAGAGTATGTAATAGGGTATCGACAATATTATTGAATACAATTACTGTCACACTAAAATAACTGGTTGTGCAGCTCTAATGCTGCTCTCAGCAACAGGTTAATGCATGTGTCGAGAGGCAGGGAAATGCAATGCTGTGATACTTTCTCACGAGACACTATTATAAGAGTATTATTGCACTGTTAAACGCACGAATATAATCATCAGAGTTTGTCGAAGTTAGGAAGTTCCAGTTGAGATTCTGTTGTAATTTTTATTTTCTTTTTAATTTATGTTTGATCCAGAATAACTTTGTTTTCTATTTTGTCCTTTTATCAATAGCAGTACTGTACCTCGTATTTTTATAAATACCAACACACACTGAAGCACAAATAAATATGTGCAAATTAAAATCTTTTAAAATCTATTATAGCATTGCAGAGAAGTGAGAAAGAAAAAACACTCGTGAAACTGGAATTGAAGAAAATTAAAGCCGAGTTCAAAGAAATCAAAGAAGATAATGCTGTCCATAATGTGAAAGAAATAAAACTACAGAAAACCATTCAGGATGCTGATGAAGAAAGACAAAAGCTAAAAAAGGAAATGGAACAGGTACAAATAATTCTGTGTCCAAGTTTTGTTGGTTACTTCTGATATTTATAGACATCTAACACACTCAGGTATTTACTGGTTGATGATGTCTCTTATTTCATACAATTTAAATGAAAAACGGTAAACTAATACATGTAATGGATGAAGAAAGATTAAAAGTACAGGCAAGTAATTGTATGGTGGGAACTTCCTTGCTTCAGTTTGAACAGAACAGGAATTTTCTAGTGCGCAATGATTAATGTATCCCTTTCCCCTAACGTTATTTAAAAAATATTTAGTTCATGTAAAGAAAAGGAATTTAATTCCAATCAGATTGCTTAAACAGGTGTTAAATAGTGTTACATGATAAACTTCTTTTCAGATTATGAATGAAAAAAACATGCTAGGCACTCAATTGATGAGGAGAAACGAAGAACTGTCTTTGCTTAATGAAAAATTGAGAATCCTAGAGAGCACATTACAAAAAGGCGAAGCTCAATATCAGCAAAGAGTTGAGGACGTTCGACTATTGAAGGTAGAAGTAAAGAAACTCAGGTAAGTGTCCATTGCATGCATGCTTGTCTCAGCACTTCATTGATAAGTTCCCATCTGTGGGATCATGTTTCAGTTTTATTGTGACAAATACCTTATTTTTTTTTAGTAGGTTATTTTACGACGCTTTATCAACATCTTAGGTTATTTAGCATCTGAATGAGATTAAGGTGATAATGCTCGTGAAATGAGTCCCAGCATTTGCACATATTGGGTTGAGGGAAAACCCCTGAAAAAACCTCAACCAGGTAACTTGCCCCGACCGGGAATCGAACCCAGGCCACCTGGTTTCGCGGCCAGACATGCTTACCGTTACTCCACAGATGTGGATGACAAATACCTATTGACTAGATTGATTAAGACAAAGATGCATTTTGTCTCTGCTATTATTTAATATTTATACAGACGATATTCTCCGAAGCTTAAAAGAATACCATTTGGAATTAGATAAAAATTATACTCTTAATATGCTACTCTTTGTAGACATATGATATGATATTAATTCAAGATAATGAGAATAAATTACAAAAATTATCCCAAGATTATAATTTTAACATTTTAACTGGAAAATCAAATATTATAGCCTTACAGGAAGAAACATAATAAGATCAAAAATAGTTTTAAACAACAAAAAAGTAGTAGAGCAGGTTGTAAATTTTAATTATCTGGGTTGTAATGTAACACATAAAAACAACAATGAAGAAGTATAGAATAAACTAAATAAAGTTCAACACATTTGTGGAGTAATAGCAATTGGAATGAAAAAGACTAAGGGAAACAAATCTAAAATTCTATAAAACAATGGCTGTTCCGGTTTATTACATGGTTGAGAAATGTGGACTGTTTATAAGGAAGAAAGATTGAAATCATATACAAGCAACAGAAATGAAATACCTTCGAACAATAACAGGATGTACTAGATTATACCAAATTAAAAATGAAGATATACTGTATATTTTCGATATTTTTGTTGAATGAAAAAATTATGACATACAGGAAAAAGTGGAAAAATTATCTCTTGAGAATGGATAATACCCGTAATTCACTACAAATATATAGATATTAACCTTCTGGCTATAGAGATGTAGAAAGACCAGCAAGAAGATGGCACGAAACATGAGGCCAGAACAGGAGAGCTCTCTTAAACCTTGAAGAGTTGATAACTAGATTTTAAATAGCTATAAGCTAACGGCAGGTTAGTAGCGTAGCATTTGGCAATACAGTTAGATAGATAGATAGATATTTATTAGCCTTAGGAAATACAATGATTTCATGGCATCGTCAGAGTGAATACATAATAAATATGTGGTTACATACATGTTATTCCGACATACAAGATGTCTACAATAATATACAAATAATATACAATCAACACATTCAGTAATGAAGTCAATTCTCCACAGTTTTCTTCAGACCATTACTTGCACAAGGTTCTTGGTTTCCTTATCTTCTTGGGCAGTCTCACCCCAGACATGAATCAGATAGAAAAGAAGAGCAGTAAACACAAAAGGAGATACTAACTACTGTAAGCTAAATTTGGATTGCTAAACTAAGATACTCATTGACAGTAAAAGGCATGTGGAAAAGTAAAATATGTTTCACTGACTTTTTAAGGGCTTTAGTTTCAACAGGGAGTTTGTTGTAAAGTCTTATCCCTGTATGTGATAAGCTATTGAGACTTTTGGATAACCTATGATGATTAAAATGTAAATTATTGCATGTTCTTGTGCTGTAGTTGTGATAATCAGAGTTTATTTTAAAACTATCATAATTTTGGTGGATGAAACAGACTGTTTCAAGAATGTAAATACAAGGTAGGGGCAAAATATCAAACTCTATGAATATTTTTTTACTATCCGAGCGAATAGGTACTTTCTTTATAATTTTCAATATTCTCTTTTGCAGTCTAAACACTTGTGCAAGTTTTGATGACGACCCCCAGATAATTATCCCATATGATAATACAGAGTGAACATAGCCAAAGTAAACCGCTCTAAGTAGTTCCTTGGGAGTTATATTGGTTAGGACACGGAAAGCATAACACAAACGACTTAGTTTATCAGTTAAGAATTGAATATGACTTTCCCACGTGAGGTTGGAATCAATCCATATCCCTAAAAATTTTGTACAATCGACGTCCTTTATTCCAGTATTATTAAGTAGTATTTCAATGGAGTCATGTAGTTGTTTCTGACTGAAATACATACAAACGGTTTTACTGAAATTCAGTTTTAGTCTATTGCTAGCTAACCACTGTTCTAGTTGTCTTGAGGTTTCATTTATTTTCTCCTGTAAATTATTTTTATCAAGAGCATTGAAAACAATATTGGTGTCATCTGCAAAGAGAACGGTTTTAGCTTGTGTTATCCTTGAGGGAAGGTCGTTTATATACAGAAGAAATAGAATTGGGCCAAGTATGGAACCCTGGGGCACCCCGCTTTTCATGATAGTGGGATATGATTTTATTGAGCCTATTTCAACAAATTGTTGCCTTGCACTTAGGTAAGAAACAAACCAACTAATACAAAGAACTCTGTTCTGTTCCTTCGTGCTAGTTTTTAAGGATTTGATTAGTGATCCCAGACATTCCAGTTTTGAGACCTTTGTCTAATGTTCCATCTAAATCTCGTGGGACCTACATTTCTACTGGTTTTTATGTTAACTTACATAGCAAAAAGAACCTGAAACAGCTCTACTAATGGTCAGTTAAATGACGGTAGTAATCAAGCCCATAATTTTTCAAGAAATAAATCATTAACACATCATTTTCTGAAAATATGCAGTTTTATTCATTTAATCGTATTCGAGTTGAAAACTTACAACATTACCTAAATACAGAGGGTACCAAAAAAATGTATACACACTTCAAGCAAAGAAAAACCTATGTTAACATAACAAAGCTGAATTCACACAAACAGAAAATGATGAGGACTAATCATATTAGACTTTTACAGTTACAACAGTTGCTCAAAATGACCACCATGGGCGTCGACACACTTCTGAGTAAACTGAACTACTGTTCGAGCAACGTTTGCGAAAGTGTCCTCAGCAATTGCAGCACATACTGTTTCAATTTCTTCCTGAAGTACTGCCAGTGTAGCTGGTTTTCTACGGTAAACAACATTCTTAAGAGTCCCCCATAAGTAGAAGTCCAACAGAGTTAGATCCGGAGAACACAACGGAAACTCAATCGAACCTCTTCGTCCTATCCAGTGCCCTGGAAGATTGTCATCAAGGTACGCACGTACATCTCGGTGGTAATGTGGCGGTACACCATCCTATTAGAAGTAAAATTCCTCATTTTCATAGAGTGTATAAATGGCGGGTAAGATGGATGTGCGTAACATGTTCCAGGTACACTTAGCCAGTTACTGTTCTATCAAAAAAGAATGATCCAATTAGACCCCTAGATTACAACCCATACCAAACATTAATTCCAGGTAAATTAACAGCCTTTTCCACAAAAACATGTGGATTGTTTGCACACTAGTAGACAATTATGCGGGTTAACAGTTCCGTTCAACTTAAATTGTGCCTCATTGGACCAAACAACTTTTGTTACGAAGGCCTCATCCTCTTGCACCACGTTCCGAAACCATTCACAGTACTGCATTTTCCGACCAGGGTCATTTTCATTTAATGCATGCAAAAGTCTTGGGATGAAAACTTTCAACTTTGCTGTTTTAATAATACGAGATATGCTGGTTCTGCTAATCCAAGTCTCACGTGCACATTGCTTTGTAGATTTCTGCGATGAGTGCTGAAAACGTTCCAAAACCAAAGCCGAGGACGCAGGAATTGTTGATGTGCGAGGTCTCCCAGATCTCCCTTGTAAATATCGCATAGGGTACCATGAATCTCAAATTTGTCATGAATGTGTGCAATTGTTAGTCGCGTTGGTCGTTCTGTTGTGTACTCACGTCTTCATTGCCGTTGAACTTCAAAAACATTCTCAGTTCTCCAATACCACTACAAAATTGCTTTCCGCTGTTCAAACAATAATCTTGGATCCATTTTGTTGTTGATTGACCTGTCTCACAGCAATGCTGGCATAACATATGTGAGTCTCATTTGTTTACAGGACATCATACTACACATTACTGTTGTTTTTCGGTCCAACTTTAAAATATATTAAATAGATATCTCCTGTCAAAGTGTGTATACATTTTTTCGCCACCCTCTGTATATTATATGAAAATGTTTTGAAATATTTTCAGACAGGAGAAAAACATACAGTCACGCAGTATAGTCAACATGACTGATATGCGCCAAGAGATACTCCATCTCCAACGAGACGTGACCAGAGAAAAGTCAAAAGCTCGCGCACTTGAAGAAGAGCTGCAGAATCCACCTAATCTCCATCGCTGGAGAATACTAGAAGTGAGTGCCTCTTTGTGAAATATGTCCATTGTATTGTTTCATATTATCTTTTTAAAAATTAATATCGTGATGTAACAGAACATTGTTTTCCGATTCTGTCTGTCTGTCTCTGTTCTCCATTTATACCTAAGGCTTTTTACGAATTTTATTCATATTTGGTAGGATATGATATGCTGAAAAATATGGAGATAAAATTTATTATCGAATACTGTGAATAATTATAAGAGAGGAAAATCCTAGATGAAAGAGAAAGTAAGCAGCTTTTCTGATCAGGAAATATCCAGAGAATGTCACATGGAAGGTACAAAATAAATCATGAATTTGATGCCCAATGGGAGTAGGAAAAGAGGTGACCCTAGGTCGACATGAATGGGTTATAATTGAAAATCATGTCTGAAATAAATTTATGGGGTGGGGGACTAGTTTGTTCGTCATAATTACGTGGAAACAGGACATTGAAAATCTTAAAAAAATATATGTAAATTGGGCACACACACTTACCTGTGTAGACTATTTCATATGAAGCTCTAAGAATGACGATTTTTTTTTCAGCACCTGAAATAGTAACTAAATTTTCTTATACCCACTGCTACAAACTCAAGTTGGATAAAGTCTCATAACAAACAGAGCTTGCAATTGACACGGAGTTTCTTATTGCACATTTTACACCAGAACCGAAGGAATAAAAGTACTATTGTGCAGAACCTTTATAATCAAATGAATTGGTGCAATCACTGAGGATAATATTAAAATGGATTTGAGGGAGGTGGGATATGATGATAGAGACTGGATTAATCTTGCACAGGATAGGGACCGATGGCGGGCTTATGTGAGGGCGGCAATGAACCTTCGGGTTCCTTAAAAGCCATTTGTAAGTAAGTAAGTAAGTAAGTAAGGGTCTTACTTTGATTTATGGTGAGCCAATTTCTATCCGTCCATGCTGCGAGATTGTTTATCATTTCCTGTAGAACATTTTTGTTGGTTGAGTTGAGCACCATGTTGACGTACATATACATCACCACTGAGGGCATGCATATCTGTATGACATCTACTGTCGAAACATTGAAAAGTAGGAGGCTTAGTGGATCTCTCCGTGGCACCCTCTGGTCCGGGTAACTTCCTTTGACTTCTGTTCCGTGTCGTCTATCTTTATGAAGTTTTGAGCAAGTATGTTGTGGGTGAGTACAAGGATGTGATCATCTAATCCTTTGATGCTCTTGAGTTTCTCCATCAGTGTCCGCCTGTTTATGCTGTCGAAAGCTTTGCAGTAATCCACAAACACTGCATAGAACTTCTGCTTTGGCTTTCCCAGGGCTTCTTAGATGTCTCCGAAGAGGATTTCTACTGCCTGAAGGGCGAAGGAAATTGCTGTTCAGGGATCTGTGGGTGTAGGACTTTGGTTGTATCTAATGTTGACAGCACTCCAATATTTAGCAGGAAGACTGGAAAATTGAGTAAAAGTTGGACAGTGAAGATGATCTTGATCCAGTCTTAATTAAGATTGTAGAAAGGGCATGTAGGAAATTTTGCAATATCAGTAATTCTGTGTAAATGTTTACTAAGGCAATCTTAATCTATAAGCAACCTGAATGTTGCCCACAGAGTTTCGTGAAGTTTAATTATTAAATTAGATATACTGCATAATAACTCCCAATTTTTTCTATTTGCTTTAGAAGCGTTGTAATTCTTTATTAAATTGTTATACATGTATTCTGATCTCATTATTATTTTAATACAGTAGTAAGATACAGGTATAAATGATTTTGGATTAATTTTGCTACTTTCCTTGGCCAGGAAATCAGCTGCCTGGTTACCTTCCTCCTCGCAATATGCTAGGATCCACTAGTGTAGCAAAAGTTTATTTAATATTATCAATTGTCTTAAAATTTTACGACACTCTACTGTAGAATAGGTACTGAGATTTTTTGCTGTTACATCTGATGCTATAGCAAGGATAATTTCTTTTGAATCTGGTAATATCAGTATCATACTCTTCTGAAATTTATCAGTTCGATACAGATTTTGTAAGCTTGAAAGAATAACCACAATTTCATCTTCAAAATAGTATTACCAGTTAGTGTTTGAATCTACAGAAGGAAGAAAGCAAACATATTGCACCAGCACCACTAGGCTTACCTGCATTATTTGTTAAATAGGATCCATCTGTAAAATATGTAACCACTCACTGAGAGGATAATTTAATCCATTTTGATTCTTGCGTACACTACTTTTAACACTTGAATATTTTCTGTTTTAATTCTTGAACAATGGATATGAAACTTTTTTGAGTTTTCAATCTACAGAGAGGACTGTATGAATGCCAATTGTTTCCTGGTAATCTGATAAGTTTTTCATATTGAATCAGTGCTTTTTCTTCTATTGTCATTTTGATGCTGTTAATATTAGTGAGGAATCTCATAGAAGCTATTGGAGTTGTTTTGATTCCACCAGTAACAAACGCTACAAAGAACACATTAAAGCAATAACCAGAGGACACAATACATCTACATACGCCGATCACATAACCAGTGCTAACCATACATACAATAACATAAATGCAGACATGGAAATCCTACACATACAACCCAAGAACCAAAAACTCAACACACTAGAACAATACGAAATATACAAACACATTAAAACACGCCCTGATCAAATTTTCAACACACAGATCAATTTCAGTACACACACACACACACACACACTATTTGACTCCACTATTCAACACCTTTCAACAATCAAACGCACCCACATAACAGGCAGAGAAGTTCGAGATGACACCGAGATCTAGTAGGCTCTGAGGATGGTGTGTTAAGCACCGAAACAGCTGTAAGCCGCACAAACTTACATAATTAACACGAGTAAGTCCGCTAGTTAATCAATTACGGATAATTCAAATTACTCATTTTTTAATGTCTGCAGAAATGTTCTTACATCTCGTATTACAATTAAATAATATTAAGTGTAAAACAACTCTAAGGGATTGTGTTTTAATAGCAAATTTTATTTTAATTTAAGTAGCTGTAATTTTTGTTTTATATCTTAAACCAGACTTAGAAAGCTCTGGTGGGTTTTCAAGCATACCTCTCGCAAGAACATACAGAGCTTTACTCATTCTTGAATTACAGGTGTTTCTATCTTCCATGATTTTTCTTTTTCCTGTCGAAAAACCATTGAAAATCTGGTAGATCGTCTTAGAGAACCTCTACAGTTGTTATTTTACAGTATATGAAGAGGTACATAACATAATAATGCAAGTATCTTGATGGTTGTGTATTTATTATTGTTCTTTCTCTTTGAACGCAGGGATCAGATCCAACGACATATGAGCTTATCCAGAAGAATCAGCTTCTACAGAAGAGATTACAGGCGCTATCACAAACAGTAAGTGAGCGAGAAGGCCAGCTACAAGAATCTCAAAAGATGTGTAAAAAACTACAGGACCTCCTGTCCCGCCAGCCAGGGCCAGATGTAGCTATCCGCCTCCAACAAACTCAACATGCTCTTCAAGACAAAGACAAGAAAATAAAGGTTTGTTACTCATACTGTTCAGAATACCAGCTTAAGAAATTAGTCGAAAGAGGTGCTGCCTGGATTTTTCAATTACTAGTGAATATGTAAAAACCTCACAATATTTCGAAATTGTATCCATCTTCATTCTTGTGCTGAACAATGGGGTGAGAAGAATGTCCTAATCATTAGGGACGTTCAAATAGCTAAATCATGTGATTTACTAGCAGGTAATGGGTATTTTAATAAAAAGGAAGTGACGCTAAATTTAAGTGACCAGCTTACCGGAGAGGAATTGAAAGGTAAAATAAAACAGTATAGATGTATTAAGAAAGTTAACCTCATCTGTGACTCAAGTGTTGGCGCACTGGCGCAGGTGACCCAGGTTCGATCCCCAGCCAGGTCGTGATGAAATTTGTGATGGACAAAACAGACGTTGCAGGGAGGTTTTTCTCGTGGTATCCCCGTTTCCACCCTCCACCTCCTCTCATTTCATCTATCATCTGCAATGGAGTGAAATCTTGGGAGTAGTATGGGTTTCCGATGCTGATACAGGAAGGGTTTGGGCTCCAGACCCCTGGGGCTTGTCAGGCATCCTCGTATGCAGATGGGACCTGGCTGTATCAAGGGCTGAGGCAGGATGGTCCACCTGTCAGCATCAGGTCAGGAAGAGTTTGGGGCATATCTGGCTACTTGTCCGCCTAATGGAACCTGACATCAAGGGCTGAAGCATGATGGCCACTTGTCAGCACTGGATTCACGAATGCCATCCAGGCCACCTGTCGGACTTGAGACAATCATCGTGCAATGAACTAAAGCATGCCTAACCATACAGACCTGTCCCAGATCCAGCCCTCATAAAATCAGTCAGTCGGCTATGAAGCAAGTTAAGAGAATATACCTTAATAAAACGGATGTATGTCAGTAATGGAATTGAAGAAGAACATAGGTGAGAAAAAATGAGGAGTTAAAGACTGTGCTACTGCTTGTCAAACAGAGGATGAGTTAACAGAAGACAGAATTTTTTAATATCATATTTTCAGGTAAGTTATGATGTAATACAATAAATATTTATTGCATCAGGAGACAGGATTGTTCAATTCTATGATTTGTCCAAAGTTTAGTAATAGTAACTTACTTATTAGTGTATAACGAGTGGTTGTGAAATGTCGGGAAAGTTTACATTAGAGTGGCTAGTGGGGTCATCTGAGCAGCCCATACATGCAGTTTCTTTGTGTTTCCTATGATCCAAGTTATTTGCTAGTTTTAATATTAATTTAAATTCGTGATTGTCACCTCACATTACCAAAATCGAATAATCACTACTGATTAAATCATCATTATTAAATTTTATATAATATAATATATTAATATTAATAATAATAATAATAATAATAATAATAATAATACTAATAATAATAATAATAATAATAATAATAATAGTCTTTTGTTGACGTCGTACAAAATTTTATCCAATATCCTTTTGAGAAGATTAACTCCGTACGTAGATGAAATTATTGGGAATCATCAGTGCGGTTTTCGGCGTAATAGATCGACTATTGATCAGATTTTTTGTATTCGACAGATAATGGAGAAAAAATGGGAGTATAAGGGTACAGTACATCAGTTATTCATAGACTTCAAAAAGGCATATGACTCGGTTAAGATGGAAGTATTATATGATATTCTTATTGAATTTGGTATTCCCAAGAAACTAGTTCGATTAATTAAAATGTGTCTCAGTGAAACATACAGCAGAGTCCATATAGGTCAGTTTCTATCTGATGCTTTTCTAATTCACTGCGGGCTAAAGCAGGGAGATGCACTATCACCTTTACTTTTTAACTTCGCTTTAGAATATGCCATTAGGAAAGTTCAGGATAACAAGCAGGGTTTGGAATTGAATGGGTTACATCAGCTTCTTGTCTATGCAGATGACGTGAATATGTTAGGAGAAAATACACAAACGATTAGGGAAAACACTGAAATTTTACTTGAAGCAAGTAAAGCGATCGGTTTGGAAATAAATCCCGAAAAGACAAAGTATATGATTATGTCTCGTGACCAGAATATTGTACGAAATGGAAATACAAAAATTGGAGATTTATCCTTCGAAGAGGTGGAAAAATTCAAATTTCTTGGAGCAACAGTAACAAATATAAATGACACTTGGGAGGAAATTAAACGCAGGGAAATGCGTGTTATTATTCAGTTGAGAAGATCTTAACATCCAGTCTGCTGTCCAAAAATCTGAAAGTTAGAATTTATAAAACAGTTATATTATAGGTTCTTCTGTATGGTTGTGAAACTTGGACTCTCACTCTGAAAGAGGAACATAGGTTAAGGGTGTTTGAGAATAAGATGCTTAGGAAAATATTTGGGGCTAAGCGGGATGAAGTTACAGGAGAATGGAGAAAGTTACACGATGCAGAACTGCACGCATTGTATTCTTCACCTGACATAATTAGGAACATTAAATCCAGACGTTTGAGATGGGCAGGGCATGTAGCACGTATGGGCGAATCCAGAAATGCATATAGAGTGTTAGTTGGGAGACCAGAGGGAAAAAGACCTTTAGGGAGGCCGAGACGTAGATGGGAGGATAATATTAAAATGGATTTGAGGGAGGTGGGATATGATGATAGAGACTGGATTAATCTTGCACAGGATAGGGACCGATGGCAGGCTTATGTGAGGGCGGCAATGGACCTTCGGGTTCCTTAAAAGCCATTTGTAAGTAAGTAAGTAAGTAAGTAATAATAATAATAGTGGTAGTGGTGGCAGTGACGGCAGTAATTTGATAAAATATTTTTTTGTCTTTATTGTTTTCAGTGTCTGACATCCGAATTGAACATGTACAAAGCACAAGCATCAGAGTACAAATCTGAGTTGGAAGAAGTGAACGAAGAATTAAAGCTTGTAAAAAACAAATACTTCGTTCAGGTAAGTATGTGTCTTTATCAGTGATTTTCTAACTTCATAGGTTCATGGCTCCTTTGATCTCCTGTAGCTCCCCTATATCAAAAGAAAAGTCATCATAATCATCAATTTCACGGATTAAACTATATTTGGTTTGTTCCAATCTAGGGAATGTCGTAATGAATGTAATTATTCAAATTTGAGTGTGTCATATTAGTGGGAGGATGGAAGAAGGGTGAAGGAAAAGAAGTGGTGTGTGTGAATTTAGAAAAGGATTTCTTCCTCAAACTTATTTGCAATATGTGTATTTTGCATTTTAAAGCAGCGAATTTCGATGTAACTTTGAAGTTTGTTTTAGGCTTTACGGCGAGTACTTGAGAGTGTGCAATGTTTTTATTTTACTTCTCATTTTAAAATAATGTTCAAGAATATAATTATTATGCATTGTGAATTCAGATGTTACTCACTGTACATGGAAAGAAAGAAGGGCAATGAGTAACTGTGGAGGGGGGAACACAATTAAAACAGGAAGCTGTTCATGGTTCAGTTTGTTAATGATTGCTGCCAAATACTATTACACTGTAATTCAAATTGTGAGCGAAATGCCAAACTGAAATCTTGAACGAAATTTAATACCGGAATGCTATGCTGTACTTGCAAATGACCATGCTTTCCGAATCACATCCATTAGAGATGATATTCATATATTAAGATATTATTTAAAATCATAATTTGTTAGTAATTAGAACATTTTATGTATTTATTTGTCTATAATAGGCCAACGCTTCAATTACAATAGGTAGTACAAAATTATAGTTGCAGTCTGAAGAAGGTTTTAACTTCATAAGTGACACCAATAAGGCATCACTCATGAGACAACTAAGCCAGAAGATAATGGGGTAGGTTGTCCAATTCCTATCCTCCTCCATTGCATACATCGCTGACTAGCTACATGTTACACTAATCAGACTTCAGATGTATACAAACTGTTGTTCTTCCTGTGACACATTTCGTCAAGTGAGATGTACTGCCCAATAATAGATGTACGTATCAGACAGAACCTTAATCAGAAGTTTATAGTTGCTTATAATATAAAAATGTAAAAATAAATAAAAAACACGAAAAAAGAGATAAATACACAATATCATGAGGAAGTTAATTACTAGCGCTTCTAGATTTGGTTGATTAGACCATCCTCATCTCTGCTAGTCTACCAGTATGAAGGTGAATACTCCTATAAGAAGGACTCCTTTATATAATTCCACATGTTTATTGAAATTTATTATTTATATCTTGATTTTAATAACAGGGAATATCACGTCTCAGAAATTGGAAGTTTCATATTTTTTCTATAATCCATGAAAAGCTGTAGTTTTAGTTTGTTGTAATGATATTTTCATATTTTGTTTAAATGCAATAGGCTTACTGAGTTTTGTAAATTGTCTTCTCTATTTTGTACTATGATCTAGTCGTCATCAAAGAGCATTATGCTTGTTTCTCTTAATCATAATGATATACGTATACAGTAGTATAAAAGAAGAAGGAAGTAAGACAATCGTTTTGAAAATATATAAATTAGCGATCCTATTTTGCAGTAAATGAAGACCTTAAATTTTGGTATAAAAATTGGTTCATTTTGTTATTATTTCGCATAAAAAATAACTGTGTGTTACTTTTTCACATTTAAAATATATACTTTTTGACTTTAATCGTGCAAAATACATTACCCCCTTTAAAGATTAGAAATCCATATCATCAAGGGAATCTTAAGCATTGCGACCAGACATGATCACTTGTTCATTGTGATAATAGCTGGATTTGTGCCGATACCAATATTTTCCGAAAAGTCAAGTCAAGTCTTTATTGATTAGTAAGACCAACTGTTTTATCTGTCCTATTTCCAGCAATCGTTGTGAGGAGAATGTAACCAATGAATTTCTGAAAAGAGATGTTTCCGGTTTGGTCATTTGGTACTTTTCCTTGGTAGCATGTACCTCTTATTTATACTATATTTGTGACTTTCATTTATATGACAAAAATTAAGTGTTTATTGAGTGATAAATTTCATGATTTTTTATACATTTCGAAATAAAAGTGGGAAGACAAAGTAGAATGTACTGTAAGTTACACTGTGTAACTCGACATTTTCAATATCAAGTTGTTGATGAACTGGCATCAATGACCACATCAACAAAAAAGCACAAAAACGTAGCTTTTTATCATCATCATTGCTCGATAAAATGACATCTATTTTAAAGGTAACGGTCGTGGGAAAAGAATAATTTGTAGCATAAGAAGGCATTTATAACACCATCAAACACAAGTGCAATTTTCGTTCAATGGATTTTATTTGCGATCACACTAATTGTGAGAAGATATTAGTGAACATGCTGGCCCATTTTGCAATGAATACCATTGTAAAGAAATCAGAAGCAGCTAGGTTCATCTCTATAATGATTGATTCATCCAATCATAAACAATTGAAAATTGTTCCTTTCTTGTGAGATATTTTTTCATTAACACAGAAATTTAAGTAAGGATGATAATTTTATTTAATTTAGTTTGTACAACTAATATCTTGGGCAATTTAATATCGCATAAGGATGTCCTGATTTTTTATTTTCAAAATCTGGTCACCCTGATCTTAAGGTTCTTTCTACATACGAGGGCCATTTCATAAATAAAGCACAGGTTAGCATAACTGTGAAGTGGATGACGCAACACCAATGAAAATTAAGTCCGTTGCAGTTGAAGGATTGAGGAAGAAGCACGTGTGTTCGTTTCATTCATAGCATACTCTGTGTTTAGGTAATGAGAGCTAGAAATGGAGCCCACATATGTCTTGGGTACTGTGATGATTGAAGATTAAAGATCGAATCTTAATGTGGCAACCTTACAGAAATCCACAGCGGAGCAGAGTTTGTGGTGAGCTTATAGCGGACTGTAGTACATTTTCTTGTTGGGCTACTCGTTTTCGTGTTGATGCAAGACCAGGAAGACCAAGAACATGAACAAAGTGTGAAACTTGTGGCGGATGCTCTTCAAGAAGATATTCGAGCAACATGTGAGGAACTTTCAGAAGCTACGGGGATTTCACCAAATTCAGTATTCCATATTTTGTCAAAAAATTTGAAGAAGAGAAAAATTTCTGTGCAATGGGTCCCTCACTGCTTGACTGCTGAATGGAAGCAGAAACACCTGGACGTTGCAAACTTGCTGGCAGGATCATCACGAAAACGAGTAGCCCAAGGAGAAACTGTACTATGGTCTACTGTAAGTTCACCACAAATTCCACTCAAAGCACTGTGGAAGCGTGGATTTCTGTGGGGGGAGTTTTGCCACGTAAAGATTCGATCTTTGATCTTCAATCGTCACAATACCCGAGACACATGTAGGCTTCATTTCTAGCTTTCGCTACCTAAACACAGAGTATGCTATGGACTAAACGAACATACGTGCTTCCTCCTCAATCAGTCAACTGCAACTGACTTAATTTTCATTGGTGTTGCATCATCCACTTCACAGTTCTATCAACCTGTGTATTATTTATGAAATTATCCTCGTATTAACACATTATCAGTTGTGTAGAGAAGTGTGTGTAACAGTCTCCCATCCTGTGTGTGAATAATATAAACTAATAGGCACCACAGAACAGTGAGTCTATTTCTACCTAGTACTTAAAAATAAAGTCATTCGAAATATGGTTTGGATATTAGATTCAAAATTTTGTACATGAGTATCCATCTTCGGACACTTTAATTAAAAAAAAAAAAAAAAAAAAAAAAAAAAAAAAAAAAAAAAAAAAAGGAAATCAAAACTTCACTTGAAAAATATAATTTCGAATAAATTCGTACTGAAACAAAAATTTTAACGTTATTTTGCGCGATTAAACTTACCAATATTTTGACCTGGGGGGACTTCAAACATACCATTTTTGCTTTCTTTGGCTGAAAACCCGTATTTCTCAAATCCGTGGTTTGTGGAATCCAGGTATCTTTAGTATGAACTAAAGTAACATATTACTGTATTAAATAAACATATTTTACGTTGTGACTAAAATTATTTAACCATCAAAGCTAAATTCAACTCAATTCAATGATCAGTCATGTTTTTGACGTCACTTGTTTGTGTAAGAACGGTTTAAACATTTTTATGTGCATAGTAACTGTTTAATAATTGTATTTTCGGAGTGGAGTTTTTCCTTATTGTGGCGGATGTGGAAGAATGTGACAGAAAATCCCAGGACACTGCTATCAGTCTAGAGCTTGGGACACAGTATTCCATTGCTGGACAATCTATGTTAATAAGATACATATGACAGCCCTGAATGACATCCCATGTTTTCGAATTTACTTTTAAATGCATGTCAGCAGTATTGATCTAATAAAGAGGCGACTTCTTTCTCCATCTCTCTCTGTTTCTGTCATTTGTAGGAGACAATATTGCTACATCGCAACACTTTGCTATTGATTTTCGTCATATGTAGGAGAATTGAAGCAGGGAATAGGAGGAAATATTATTAATAATAAAATGACAATCTAATGTAGTAAACTTCTGAACTAGTGAGGTATATATATATTCCTAGAGATTAAACTGTTGTTTTCTATCGAATATGAAGTCACATTTTAGTGAAGTTTCCATCTAAGAAATTTTATTTCTTTGATTTTCAGAAACGGCGTGAGCAGAAGGTGAAAGAACGGGAGCATAAACTTATTTTACCGCCCATAAATCCTAGGGGGGGATTTAATTTTTGAAGTAAAAGACTGTAAAACAATTGTTTTGGACATTCAGCTTATTTTAATAAAATTATGTGTTAATATATTTATGGTAATGATTTCATTTCTGTGTCCTTAGTTCACTTTTCAAAACATACTATAAAAATGCAGGGAGGTGCGATATATTCACATTTGTAACCCAAATTCAAGAATGCGGATCATCTGAATTGTGCTTCCTGATATGAAATACCGTAATCTGTTTGTGATTGTGAATGTAACGAAATGTGGTTTTCATTAAATTGAGAGATAATATAGAGAAGCAGACATTTTCATCAGGAGCGGGCAGCCATCTAGGTGAGTACCACTTCACCTATTTATGAGTGTGTTTTGAAAAGTAATGCCTCCTAATATTTTTGTGTTATTGTTAACATAGTTCTGAGTACTAGATGTTATATATTCTATTCAGTTAACTTTCCTGCTTCACTGACATTCAGACCTCTGCCGCTAGAATGTATGAATCATAGTCTGAAACATGGCGGCATGTAACAACACTATGTTGGTACATAGTGTGATAGAGTTCCTAACAGTAGAAAATGTGGTCCCAATTGACATTCATTGGGAGAATGAAGGCTGTTTATGGAGATGAGTATGCAGAAATCAGTACTGTACGATGTTGGTTTATTCATGCTTGTAATGAACTTGGTGCGACTCTCAACTTGTGTGACAAGGGACGAAGTACAATGTTGTATATTGCAGTTGATGACGTTCATCAGAGTTGTGTCAAACTCATTAGATGGAATCGTCGCATAATGCAAGAGCAGTTGTCAGTCAAGTGTGGCATATCACAGGAGCATGTGCAGGCATAATCGCGGAACTAGGTTTCTGAAAACTTCATGCAGAATGGGACTTGGTTTCACTGTCTTTGATCTTCCTTCATACAGCCCTGATCTGGAGCCATCTGTTCCCAAAACTTAAAGAACACCTGAAAAGCCTGCATTTTGATTCTGATGATGCAGTGCAGACAGAAGTGAGGCTGTCATTTCTTCATCAAAGTAAAATATTCTACAGTGATGGTATGAAGAAACTGATCTCTCATTGGGAGAGATGTGTTGATTGCCAGGTGGAGTATGTGAAGAAATAAATATATGGATACTAGGAGGCGAACTCACAACCTCTAGTATGGAAATCAAACATCTTACCACTATGCCACACAAAGCTCTCGTAGATTAACTACATTGTAGACGGACGACTTTCAATGAAGAGACACCACATCAATGCATTGCGTTGCGTTTATACGAGTGAACCACGCGATAGAACTTAGCATTTCTATTGACCAAGAATCAGTCCATTCTTTTTACCATTAAGTGTACATCTATTTAGGAATGACTGACGACAAAATTGAAATTTTCGTTGGTGAATCTAGAGTTTCCTACAGCCACTTTCAACAGACTCGTAACAAATATTCACACGTTTATCACTGGGATTGTGGCGCTGGAAATCAATTTTGAACACTTTTATCACAGCCACGACACATTTCAATTTTTATTGTACAATATATATGCAATTATCACTACACTGACACAATAATTCTTGAGATAACACAGAATCAACTTAGGAAATGTAATTAATAGAGTCGCAATATTGCTCTCCTGCCACACACTGGCTGCTCTTAATTGTGTGTCTTCCTTTGATATGACAGAAAATAATTTTTGCAGCACTACATTATTAAAATCGTGTTCTGACATTCTCAGAAAGTTTTTGAATCCAAATCGATCTTCAACTTTAAGCTCGTTTAGAATGTCTTCTGCAGTGTATCTTTTACTAAGATATTGCCGCATCCACATTCTCATTTCTTCCTTTTCAAGGCCTTGTAACAAGCAATAGAGGCAATTACAAAAGCCAAATCATCTTCATCTGAGTCCATTGTCTAAGGTTTGAAAACAAGACACTACCTACATTAAAATATCATAGATTGTTTATGGTGGACTATGCAAGGAAAGTAAAGTTGAACATGTTTAACAGTGTGGACAAAGTGTTACATTAAATTAGCATTAACATGTTCAATCAACATGTTGGGATGTTAACAGTAAACAGTTTAACATTTAACATGTTGTTGTTAAATGTTTATTAGTGGAGACGAGCCTTAAGGTTTGGTTAGGTGTGTAATGTTAGAACAGGTGTGTAGTATTTTCTGACAGGTTATTGTCGGACCATCGGATCTGTGCCCCCGTAAGATATGTGAACTGAACCCTAATTCCTTCTCAGCCTCGATAATTCATTTCTCTCCCTGCATTCCTATCTCTCTCCCTTTCTCTCCCCCACTACTCACAATTTTGAGCCTTCTTGCAGGACAGTTTATTTGCACTTGCAGTCCAGTGTTGTCAACTCAACATGAATACTGTAGCACGGAGTGGTGAAGAAAATATTATTAAGCAAGTAATAGCATTTTTCGATGAAGAGAAACAAACAGGTCAATATCTGTTTCCCATAAATCAGGCAAAGAAAAGAGCAGCTCCGATTACATGTGAGACTTATTTTATTTCAATTGATTACATATTAAAATTACTTACTTAACTAATACTGATATAATACAACATTTTAGACATTACTGTTTGACGTGGTGGGAGGAAAGCGGGTGGAATGGAGCAGGTTAGAGCGCCCAATAAAGAAAATCAGAAGAAAGGGAGTCTATGCAGGAGATGAAAAGTTAGAATCACCAAGGAAGAACACACACAGGAAAACTTTAGTTCTTGTAGATGATATGAATCGATGTATTTTACGAAGAAAGATACAAGAATTTTATACCATGCAGAAAGAAGTTCCGACATTGAAGAAATTATTGAAGGTTGCGAGAGAAGCAATAATTTCCAAGGTTGGAGAGAAACGTTATGGAAAGTGATTCGAGACATGGAATTTAGGTTTTAAAAATGTAGAAATACAAGATGTATTTTGATTGAAAGAAATTATATTGTAGCATGGAGAACCAGTTATTTATGACACTGTTTGACGGAAGTTTGGCAATATCCCTATGTAACAAGGTTCATGGCCTGCTGTTTGAAGTGGTGGGAGGAAAGCGGGTGGAATGGCGTTAACTTTTCCAAAAACGACGACAGCACTGAAGGGGCACAGATCCGATGGTCCGACAGTACATTACGTTACATTTTGTACTATTCTCAGATGTTAGGTTAGGTAAATACTACTTTCAGACGTTACGTTAGGTTAGATGTGTTCTATTCTCAGATGTTAGGTTAGGTGTGCACTATTCTTAGACGTTAGGTTAGGTTAGGTTAGATTAGGTGTGTAAGATTATATGAAAGGTTACGTTAGGTTAGGTTTATAGTAATACATACCCAAGTATGGTTGTGGTGGGTAGAGCAGTCTGATATCGGCACATGTTGGACACGTCACTGACTGCCTGAAAATAGTGTGTGAAACTAGAAAATCCTTCCACTCTACTGTATTTTGCAGTATAACTGCGAAATCCATTACCTTTATATCACATCCCGTGCACGACATTTCAGCTTCAGCCAGAGTCCGTGGATATACCAGAGTAGCGCAATCACCGAGTTGGCCGCCATTGTTATTCATTTTCAACATGCTAGGGTTAGGAATATTTAAAGTAAAACTCAGATATTTTTAATTTGAAGGGCAAAAACTTCTAAAGGATCTTCTTACATTTTAGAACATTATTGTCAGTCAACACACTAATGTATAAAAACTTCATTTAATAGTCCTAATTATTACAGCATAAAAAACAACACAAAACAACAAATTCCACAATTTGGGACATCTGGCCGAAATCTACGGCTGACCACAAGGATCCAGAATACAAAGCAGAGGTTAAATGAAAAATACAATATGATTGCGGAGAGATTACGAAACAATGATCAATTTAAAAATAAAGTACAATTTGATTTCGGAGAAACATGAGATGAAAATACATTGAAGAGTAATGAAATGAAGTGAAAAAGAAATTACGTAGCATTATACAAGTAATTGTGTAAAATGGATAATGAATCTCTCAATACCATTAGACAAATTTTGTTAATGTCCTCATTAGAAAATTTAAGAGAAAGGAGAATGGTTTTGGTTAACTTAAATGAAGTTCCCCTATCGCCAAAAAGAAGTCCTTTCACTTCCCATGTATTAATATTCATTTTGTATCTCTCACTGAAGTGAGGAATGCAGGGGTTGTAAATAGACTTCTTTTCATTGTTAACTTTATTGGCTTGTTGATCATCCTTCTCAAAACGGACAGTGGGGTCAAGAATGAGGCTTCTTTGATTCTGGCGATCGATGGCTATAATGTCTGCTCTTCTCGTTGACCCATTCTCAGCCAAGCAGTGCACTTCTTCATAAACCTCCCACTTTGCCTTCCGAAGAGTGGTTGCGATGGAGCTTCTCACTTTATGGTGGCGATTGTTCCTCAGTAGTTCTCCTTTAGGGCAATAACCCAAAACATGCCCAAGGGTTTCTACTTCGCTGCATCCTGGATGACGACAGTTTTGATCTTGAAAGGAATGACCTGGCACCGATCGTACTGCTGCAATGTTTGTGGACATCTTTATGGCATTGGTCCACTCTGAGGATGTATCCCTCTTCTATTACTAATCCAAGAGTTGTTTTTTGGATCTTCACTGTAAGTTACCACTCCTTTGCCTTTTTGTGGAAGACAAGACCAATTATTAAACGACCTCCTCCGTAACTCAGATCTTAAACTTCGGCCTGTCATCGAATGTGCTTCTGCGTTGTTGGGAATGTTTAATTGTGAAAGAGCTTCTTGTTTTTCAGTTTCAAGATTCCTGCAGAAATGGAGATGTTCGTCATTTATTTTTAAAAGACTTCTGGCAATGTTATAGTGTTGGAGGTGTACTTCCCATTCAGCATTAAATAAACCAAGGCCACGAAGATTCTTCGGAGCATATAGCATGTCATTCGGACAATCGTGCAGTAAACCCACAATTTCCTTAGCACCTGTCCGGACAATTTTATCAATATCGTGTAAGAAAGATTTTGGAATCTTATTCAGTGGTGTACTTTGGAGCGAATAAATGATCTTAGGCCATATATATTGATTCATAATATTGTAAATTTATTTCAACTCAACAATAGGATTTTATTCTTCCAACAATAATTCCTTTCTACAATTCACCTTAATCGCTCTTGTCAACAATAGGATTTTCACTCAACACAGTATTCGTTATAGCACTCCACTGACGGCACTGACAATTTACTTGGACTATTACGAACAACAATGAACTGTTAATCTTAACTAATATTTACAAAGCACTATTTACAAATCAGATTCATTCATTTCATTCATTCATTTATTTTATTCCATAGATCTTACATGAGCAATGAAGCTTTAAGATGTGGAACATGTCAACATTTTACAATATTACAATTACAATTTTTATAATTTTTTATAGTTTTACAATTTAGTAATTTTCTACAATTTTTACAATTTTTACAATTTTGTACAATTTTTTTACATTTTGGCGAGATGTAGTGAGATGAGATGAGGTCCGAAGATTCGCCAAAATATTACCCGGCATTTGCCTTTTTGGTGAGGGAAACCTCGGAAAAACCCAACCAGGTAATCAAATCAAAGGGGGTAATCAAATCACAGGGGTTGATGCCAAGGACTCGCCATAGACCATCCGGCTTCAGTCCCACAGCTGGGGAAAACCTCCGAAGAAACCAAAGTCCAAAGGGGGATCCAACCCAAGCCCGAACGCAGCTCCGGATCAGCAGCCCAGCGAGTCTGGCTCTACTAAAAGTATACAATACATAGCCAATCAGATTATTAAATTTACAAACGCAAACGATCATTCATAAGTTGAGCTATATTATAAATTATAATACAAAACAATTTAATTAAATTTAAGGCATAAACAATTCAACCAGTTGTGATATACAGAAATTGATAATACATATCATGCAAATTACTTCCAATTACAAACACAAACAATTTATCAGTAGAGCTATATAGATTACTATTCAATTTAAAGCATATACAATTCATCGGCCAAAACTATGCAAATATATACAATACAAAGTAGCATACTTTCATTAAGCTATACAAATTTATGCAATTAATATCAAGTAGATTAATTCAATTTATAATCATAAACAATTCATCAGTTGAGCTATACATATTACCATTCAATTTACAGTAGGTCTATATACAATTCATCAGTAGAGCTACACAGACTAGAACTATCAGTTCTCAGTTCACAGTTCTTCTAGCTCAGTCACTCGAGTTCACAGTATCTCGAACCACAGACCTTCAGAGACAGTTCACTGTACTCGAACTCAGGTCCCTCCAACTGCGGTCCACTGCACTCGAACTCAGGCCTTCGGATGCTGACACAGTTGCGGACGCACACTCGAGCCGAACTCCGGTACACAAGACTGGCTTGCTTGCTCTGGCTTACTCACTGACTGGCTGACTAATCAACTGAAACTGCTCGAGTTCGCTGGCATTTCTTCTTTTATAGCAAAATCATAGTTGCGAGAAATTTCTTCGGGTGTGCAGAGATAGCTCTCTCGAATTATCTGGATATCTCCACTTCGACGGACTTCTGGAAGAGTCGGGAGAGTCCGTCCCCCCTTCACTCCGCACGCAGCAGTTGCGCGCGCACTCTCCCCTCGTCGCGTTGGCACTTTCCCCTCTCTTCTCTCCGCCGCGCGCCATCCCTCAATGCTCCGTGGAGCCCGCGCGATCTGCTCCCTTGCGGGACGCTGGTCGTGAGTTCGAATCTCACGTCGCTGTCACAATATTCAGTTTTTGATCAGGTTTTAGTAAATTGGTGGTGATCAACTTGTCAATATCTTTACCAAAAATTCGAATAATACTTGGTTGATCAAATACAATTTCTGCAGAAAATGTAATTCCCAAATATTTGACAATTTCACCCTGTCCAATAGAATTAATTATATTTCCACAATTCAAAGTGATAGTGTCTTGGCTGAGATTACCGTTTTTAATGTTAATGAGACTACATTTTTGGGGGTTAATATTCAAACCAATTTTTGATAAGTTTTGAATCGTCAAATCCGTTAATATAGAAACTGACTCGAGGTCCTTACTAATGAGGGCCAAATCATCGGCGAAGGCAAGAATTGAGACAGGGCTAACAGTAGGAGATAACTGGTAACCGTATTCTGGGCTATTTAAAGTTCAGTTAATTCTTTAAGAATATGATCAATAGCCAAGTTGAAGAGAACCGGGGATAAAGGAGAACCCTGAGCTTCTCCTTTATTAAGTGTTCAATACACTCCTTCATAAACGTCACAGTATAGCTATTATTATAATGTACCGAAGTATATATGATATTTCCATGCTGATATTCTGCGTCATCATACGATGAAAGAGTAATGGAACGGTGTGGCTTAGTGGATAAAGCGTCAGCATGTAGAGCTGAAAACCCGGGTTCAAATCCCGGCGCCGGAGAGAATTTTTCTCCGTTCCATTACTCTTTCATCGTATGATGATGCAGAATATCTGCATGGAGATATCATATGTACTTCGGTACATTATAATAATATATATGATATGCGTAAATCACTTCGTGATTTAAGACGGCGCTTATTCCGTCGGATCCCGGCCAACTAGTCACTCATTACGAGTGCACCTCAGCACATGTGTGGACTTCGGTCCTATCTATGACGTCGTGCAGAGGGCGGCCACCAGAGGGAACCCAAGAGTTGGAACTTAAAACTGAGACGATTCTTCCGACGCCGGGGTAGAATCCGGTGTGGCTTAGTGAATAAAGCGTCAGCACGTAGAGCTGAAAACCCTGGTTCAAATCCCTGCGCCGCACAGTGGTCTAGAATGCAAATTTAGCGGGACATATTAATAACTTTTCAGCTACCTAACAGATTTTTATGAAATTTTACACAGTAGTTACAGGTAGCATATATGTTTTGTATGCAAGCTGTCATTACATTGGTATAAGGGGAACTACCCCTTATAGGGGAGCCATTTAGACAAAATTAGAAACTTTTCTCCTATCTGACAGATTTTTATGAAATTTTACAAAGCAGTTACAAGTAGCATATATGTTTTGTATACAAGCTCTGATTACGTTCGTATAAGGGGAACTATCCCTTATAGGGGGCGCAATTAGACAAAATTAGTAACTTTTCTCATATTTAACAGATTTTTATGAAATTTTACATAGCAGTTACAGGTAGCATATATGTTTTGTATACAAGCTCTCGTTACGTTGATATAAGGGGAACCACCCCTTATAGTGGGGGCGCAATTAGACAAAATTAGTAACTTTTCTCCTATTTAACAGATTTTTATGAAATTTTACAGAGCAGTTACAAGTAGCATATATGTTTTGTATACAAGCTCTCATTACGTTCGTATAAGGGGAACTACCCCTTATAGGGGGCGCAATTAGACAAAATTAGTAACTTTTCTCCTATTTAAGAGATTTTTATGAAATTTTACAAAGTAGTTACAGGTAGCATGTATGTTTTGTATACAAGCTCTCGTTACGTTGGTATAAGGGGAACTACCCCTTATAGGGGGGCGCAATTAAACAAAATTAGTAACTTTTCTCCTATTTGATAGATTTTTATGAAATTTTACAAAACAGTTACAAGGAACATATATGTTTTGTATACAAGCTCTGATTACGTTGGTATAAGGAGAACTACCCCTTTTAGGGGACACAATTAGACAAAATTAGTAACTTTTCTCCTATTTAACAGATTTTTATGAAATTTCACAAAGTAGTTACAGGTAGCACAAGCTTATTGTTTTGTATATAAGCTCTCATTACGTTGGTCTAAGTGTAACTACCCCTTATAGGGCGGCGCAATTAAACAAAATTAGTAACTTTTGTCCTATCTAACAGATTTTTATTAAATTTTATACAGTAGTTACACTTAGTACATTTGTTTTGTGTACAAACTCTGTTTATGTTGGTATGAGCAGAAGTGCCCCTTACAGGGGGATGCATTTAGACAAAATCTTATGGGGGGGGGGAATGTAACATTTTAGGTACTATTGCACCTTTTGGACACTCGGAAAGCTTATTTGGTACATAATTAACAAGCTGTCATCTTGAATTCCCTGAATTATACTGCGGAAGCAGATTCGGTTCACAGATATTGAAATAACTGCAACCGAGAAAAATTGCACTACTGCACCTCGAAAGAATAGTGCTCATAAATTATTACTTCCGCAAATCTGCGCACCTTAAGTCTAGATTTAAAATAGAGGTAAATAGTGGAGGAAGTGAAAAAAAATCATTTTTGGACGAACCAAAGGGGGTTTTTTTTTTCTCTACCTTAGGAAAGTCTGCACTCAATGGTTATATTTATATTTTGTCCCGTGTCCATTCATGCTAATTTGACATGCTATAATAACATTAAATGTAACACAAACAAACAGTGTTACATACCTAAAGAACTACTTGACATGTTGATACCAAATATGAATGGAATCGACCACTTACAACAGAGTTACAGCACAAGGAAAACAGCAGACTCGCGGTGCTTGCTGAGTAAGAATGCTGGGTGGTGAAATGTGGCATGTTACCGGCTTCTTATCTTGCTATGCAGCCACCTCTGCTGATTAAGATTATCAATTCAGTGTTACTCAATTATATAGGAAAAATAATTTAAGGGTTTAATTTAATATCTTTACATGTCATTTTTCTCCATTTGTCCTCCTAAATATGAATTTTAGACCACTGTGCGCCGGAGAGAATTTTTCTCCGTTCCATTACTCTTTCATCGTATGATGACGCAGAATATCTGCATGGAAATATCATATGTACTTCGGTACATTATAATAATATATATGATATACGTAAATCACTTCGTGATTTAAGACGGCGCTTATTCCGTCGGATCCCGGCCAACTAGTCACTCATTACGAGTGCACCTCAGCACATGTGTGGACTTCGGTCCTATCTATGACGTCGTGCAGAGGGCGGCCACCAGAGGGAACCCAAGAGTTGGAACTTAAAACTGAGACGATTCTTCCGATGCCGGGGTAGAATCCAGTGTGGCTTAGTGGATAAAGCGTCAGCACGTTAGAGCTGAAAACCTGGGTTCAAATCCTGGTGCCAGAGAGAATTTTTCTCCGTTCCATTACTCTTTCATCGTCACAGTATAGGTATTACAGCAACATGAACTTAATAAATTACAAGTAACCAATGAAAACAACAATGTTTCAAATAAAATAACAATAAATCTAAACATTTCCAACTGCATTCCTTGTGCAAACTCTCCGACTTCCGCATATAAGGGGACACTATATATTGAAATTTCTCGAAGTTCATTAGTTTTAAGAGTTCACAACAGTGAAATCAATAACTACTATACTTACGAAGCTAGATTCACCAAATTTTGATCACTGGTATATCTGCTTAATAGTGACAAGTGTACAAAATTGCATCCGCCTATAATACGTGGTTTGCATTTTATTAAAATATTGATCTGCTTTCTATAAAAAGTCGCTTGCACTACAATTGACATTATTCTTAAGTGATTTTCACTTATATGGCTCCTTACATATATGGAATCAAAGCTTACTATAAGGTTTTGCTGTAAAATTAATAAGTAAATTACTAGAATTTTTATTATAAAAAATTAAAAAAAAATAGTCATAAAAGTTCCTAGTAATTTACCCATTCGCTGTACAGAAAATTCCAATAGTAATGTTTGTTCCAATGTACTCGTATATAAAGAATCTTATAAGTGAATATCAATGAAAAATAATGTAAATTGTGACGCAAGGGACTTTTTCCATTAAGCAATACACTATATAATTAAGTTATTAATAAAATGCAAACCACTTATCATAGAGAGAGACGAAATTTTGTGCATGTGTTATTATCAACCAGATATACTAGTGATAAACATTTTGTGAGTTTAGCTTTAAAAACATGGAAGTTAATAGTTTCAGTATAATGTCCCCAAGGATACACTGATGTGAGATTTTTTCATTTTTGGTAAAAAAAAAATCGTTTCTTTGTTTTTATCTTTAAAAATTCATTTATGATCTAAAGATGTCCTCTGCCAATTTTCATGACCATACGACCGGTCTTTCAGCTGTTTAGGGTCACATTTTTAAAAGGCTGCGGGCTCTGACTGTTAATTTAAATTCTCCGTCCACGACCTCCACTCTGAATTCTGCGACCATTTTGGAAATTACGCTATATTTCATACATTATTTATTATATTAGATTTTCGATTGAGCCAGTGTAGCTTTCTTCATAGAATTCAACAGGTGTTAGACCTACTTCAAAGGCTGCTTTCCTTTAAAAGATATTCAGTTACAAAGGAGAGCACAACTCTTATCTAAAGGAATATTCCACTTGTTGCTAGTAGCCATAACAACATGTTTTCCATGCTTGGTTTTGTTTGTGATACAAGAAATATTTGCAAGTTTCTAACAGTTTTATTGTTAGTGTTATAATAGTGTCTACAGTCCATAGTGATTTGTAAATAATATTTATCTATTATAGTGTTTTCATAAGATTACATAATTTTTTTAGCCATCTTTATTTACTAGTGTAGGTTAGGTGTGCACAGCATGGTAGTTGTGTATAAGGATAAGTTCAGTATATAATATGCTAGGTCTATATGTTTCAAAATGCCTAGAAAATAAAAAAGACAGAGACCTGGTTCATTATTATTATCCCAAACTTTTGAAGTCAATTTTCTCCACTTTAATTTTCTGTAAATTTTGCATTGCTAAAAATGCTACTCTTTCTACAGATTCTGTACTACATGCATGATTTTTTGAATATGTTCTTAACAAAACTTACTATCAGTATTATAGTCCGAAGACAGGTTTGAACCTCGTAAGTACCACCAATAAGACATCACCCATGAGACAACTAGGCCAGGAGATAATAATAATAATAATAATAATAATAATAATAATAATAATAATAATAATGATTTATGGGGTAGGATGGCAAGTTTCTTTCCCCCTCCAATGCATACTTCGCCAATTAGCTACATATTCCACTAATCAGACTTAAGATGCTTACAAACAATAATTGTCCTTCCTCTGACACATATCGTCAAGTGAGATGTACTAGCTGATTATATCTATATGCATATCAGCCAGAAGAGGTATTTTTTAATATTAAATTTTTTTACGCTCGAGTTGAATTTTTTCTGTTTTTATACTTTTAGTGCATTAAATATTTTAAATTATTTTTTTATAAAATAAAGAGGAAAATTGTATAGTAAGTTTCGTTTCTGAACGTCTGACACGTATGTAGACAAAAATTCTGGGCAAAATAGTAGCAATTTTTGACAACCTAAATTTACACAATTTAAAATTACAAATTAAAAGTACAAAATTTCACAGATCTACCTAGAATAGTTTAGAAAATTGAAATTTCAAATCAGTCTAACCTTAATAGGGTTTCTAGTTTCTACGGTCTTTGTATTTTCCAATCGAGCCAAACAATACAATCTTGTCTCAAGAATGAATTCAGAACTTCACAAATATATTATGTCATTCTTGCAAATAGCAACTAGGATTAAATTCAGAAATGCTTGATTTGAAAGGGAGAAGATGGTAAAAATTTGACACTGATCCTAATTGGTACGTGATTTTCATTTGTTTTATGTAGAAATATCATTGCTGAAACAACTCAAATTCTAGATTAGTTTTATAAAAATATTTTTGAGCCCAAATTTTGAAAAAATAAATATTAAAATACAGTCATTCCTTCATCTCACAATGTACCGGTATGCTCGCTTAGGTAGCGGATTGCTCCTTTTTATATTTTATAGTCACTTATTTCCTTTTTCTTTATTTCTTTCATCTTGTCACAGAGAAAACAAATGTGCGCTTTTTTCATTTCTCTGTGAACAGTTCTGAACATAGTAGCACTGCATTTTTTCGCATTTAAATTCAGGGGCGTATATTGCGGATGTTCAAGGTGTGTGCTGAACACCCTGTAAATTCGGTAATCTCATTTTTTTATTTTAAGTTGTTTTATATAATGCAACAATAATTTTAATTTATCACAATTTAAATGCGTGGTAATCTCATTGGAAGTTGACGTATATAGTTCAAGACTAATTTTAATTCATAACCATTTAAATATTTTAAATGCCTGCTGGTTGAATGTGCACACCATCCCCAGAATGGCTTTCGTTTTGTAACGTACGCTCTGCCTGACGAAGTGGGATGAGTTCTGGCATGGATATATTTATCCATGGTTCTGGTCTGGTTGTCCTGTCCGTACAAAAGAACATCCCCTGCTGAGAGTTACTGCTATAATTCTCTGCGCGCGCAAGGTGGCATGGTGGGGATACTCGCTTCTCTCAAGCTCGCAGGTCGTCGTGTATACAGGCAGCTCAACTTGTCAATAGCGTTAAAAATATTGTGTTTGACGTGTGTGTTTACTGTTTGTGTGAGTGAATTTACTATGTTTAGGTTTTACTAGGGTTCATAGTTGTGTGCCAGCCAGTGTTGCCAAGTCAGCGGTTTTGTAGCTAAATCTGGTGTTTTAGGACTATGGTCAACTACAGAATTTTACCGTCAGCGGCTAGCTATTTATTTGGTGTTTTTTTATCATGCAGAGAGAGATGATATTTTAAAGTTTTTTTTTTCTGTAAAGACGTTATAATTTTTATATGTACTTGCGGACGATGTTAGTTAACCATAAACCAGAGTTTAGTATGGCATTAACACATTTTTTCATTGTGCGAGTATACAATATCAACGTTTTATGTTAACTCGATTTGGTGCAACCACGTCCATTTCCTGCCTCATTCATTGTTGTACAAATAGGCATTCCGCATTCATTAACTTCTTAATGTAATGTATGCATTGTTTTTGTGAATGAAATGATGTATTTAATCAAAAGGAATAGATATTATTATTTTTCATTTATGATATATTATATAGGCTATTATTTATTTTATCATTCCGCATTATAGTTTATGTAACACAGATAATTTTAAAACTTAAAACCAGACTCATTGTTGGCAGGCACGTCTTCAGCTCAGTGTGAAATCAGATTTCGAACCGACTGGTATGACTGTGAATGTGATTATTTCCGAAGTGTCCAGTATATTTTTTATCTACGTACTTCATTAAATTTTGAACAAATATGCCGCATAAAACTACATACGTACAAAAGTTTAGAGATGTGTTAAAAAAAAAAACAATGTGTTGAAAGATTGGGTGGAAGAAGTTACCGGTGATAGTTCGAAAGATCGGTGTAAATGATGTAAGGTGATATTAAATGCAAAATATTCAGACTTAATTACACATGCTGATAATAATACGGTTGGGGTGAACTTGTATCAATTTTTATTTACAGACTGAAATCTATAATGAAATATACAGTTTTGTACAAAATATCAGTGCGAATAATTGTAGCCCTGGGCAAAAACGCGAAATGAAATTATTTCCACAATAATTAGGAAGAAATGAAGGAACTATATCCAGTAACACAGAAATAAATCCGCAGCAGCCATTGCAGCCAACAATTTAAAATCAAAATACCGCTCAGTGAAAGATTATATAGTAGCTCATGCTTCCACTAGAAACACTGCCATCTTGTGGTGACAAGACTTTGAAAATGCCTTTGAAATTAATAATAAAGTGACAAACCTGCCACCTTGCGTTTACTATACTAAAAGCCAGGTTATGAACCACGGCCGACTTGATGTTCCCTTTGCTTTTTTGTATACGGCCTTGACAATAGTAATATTTTCTTGAAATGGGATAATTTCTCAATTCCACCACGAGGCGCTGTCTGCCAAGCTCTGGTGTCCACAGAAGAAATACTCAATATGAATTAAAATAAATGATTAAAGAGTAATAATAACACTTATAAATAATAAATAAGAAAATAATAAGTATTTTTATGTTTAGTTCTGTTAATTATGGTAAAAGAGTGAGTTTAAAAGCAGGGAAGGTACCACATAGTAACCTGTTCAGTTTAAGTAACATGATGACAGAGGCGTAATTTTGTAGTTCATTCGCTGAGTAGCACCCCTAGGCTAAACTGCGATGTTTCAAAGTAATCACTTGGGTAATTATTTACCATAACTTGTACTGAGTTTTATAATTTCACTCACTGCACTGATACATTCCACTTGATATTGCAGATTCAAGAATCATAGTTTCAAGATTTTGCGACTCACTGGATTATAAGCCGCATTCTTCGAAGGAACAAGCTTTTCAGTTAAAGCTGCTGCAATGTTATCTAGAAGCGGCCTAACAAATTTCACATTAATGATATTAGCAAGTCCCTTTTGGCAGTCTTCATCACAAATTGGCATTGCAAGAGAGGGCATCTACACAGTAACGGCTCAATTTCTGAACACAAATTTTCTAATATATTCTTGTTTGGTATTCTCTTTCGACGATTAAGCAGCTGATCTAGAATCAATTTTGCATGAATACTGCCTTCATCGGCCTCTTTCCATACATTTTCTTGTTCTTTATGTGACGGATCTCTTTCAATTAGTTGAAGTTTTTCGGTTGTTTTCGTTATCTCATCTTGCTTCTCTTGTAACACCTAATTAAGTTGTGTAATTTTCACATGCAATCTGTTAATTATTTCTTTTTAGCTCCACAAAGTTGACGTCTGTTTGCGTCGCTTTATGGTCATTTTCTACTGGCAAGAAGGGAATGTCATTAACTGATGCTGAGCCACTCGGAACATCTTGGTCAAATAGTGAAAAACCAATATTACTAAAAGATTTGCATTTCTTGGGTGGAGGGAGATCAGTTTTAGTAACTGTTCGTCATGGTCTTCTGATATCTGCCACTTATACCTAGGATAATGAGGGAATATTGTTGGCACAGCATTTGGTTTTAATAGACTAAATTTCCCATTATTAGAATAATCTTCTTCCCTGAAATGTAAACTACAAACGACTGAAGATGGGGAGTTGCTTTAGGAACAAAGTCTCGGCGTGAAATCACTTTAAGCCATTTTCGCATCTTTCCCTTACTTACTTACGGCTTTTAAGGAACACGGAGGTTCATTGCCGCCCTCACATAAGCCCGCCATTGGTCCCTATCCTGTGCAAGTTTAATCCAGTCCCTATCATCGTATCCCACCGCCCTCAAATCCATTTTAATATTATCCTCCCATCTACGTCTCGGCCTTCCCAAAGGTCTTATTTCCTCTGGCCTCCCAACCAAAACTCTATATGCATTTCTGGATTCGCCCATACGTGCTACATACCCTGCCCATCTCAAATGTCTGGATTTAATGTTCTAATTATGTCAGGTGAAGAATACAATGCGTGCAGTTCTGCGTTATGTAACTTCCTCCATTCTCCTCTAATTCCATCGCTCTTAGCCCCAAATATTTTTCTAAGAATCTTATTCTGAAACACCCTTAATGTCTGTTCCTCTCTCAAAATGAGAGTCCAAGTTTCACAACCATACAGAACAACCGGTAATATAACTTTTTATAGGTTCTAACTTTCCGATTTTTTGACTGCAGACTAGATGACAAAAGCTTCTGAACCGAATAATAAGAGGCATTCCCATATTTATTCTGCGTTTAATTTTCTCCCGAGTGTCATTTATATTTGTCACTGTTGCTCCAAGATATTTGAATTTTTGTCCACACCTATGGAGTAACGGTTAGCGCGTCTATCCGCGAAACCAGGTGGCCCGGATTCGATTCCCGGTCGGTGCAAGTTACCTGGTTGAGGTTTTTTCCGGGGTTTTCCCTCAACCCAATATGAGCAAATGCTGGGTAACTTTCGGTGTTGGACCTTGGACTCACTTCACCGGCATTATCACCTTCATCTCATTCAGACGCTAAATAGCCTAAGATGTTGATAAAGCGTCGTAAACTAACCTACTAAAATAAAATAAAATATTTGAATTTTTCCGCCACTTCGAAGAATACAACTCCAATTTTTATATTTCCATTTCGTACAATATTATGGTCACGAAATATAATAATCTTTCCCTGTCACTCGGATTCGTGGAATGATATTGCTCCTTCACTCTTTTTTTCTATTGGAAGTACACAATAGTACACAACAATACGTCACTTTGAATCATAACACAATAAACTCACATACCAGTAGAAAGAAGCGCAATATTATTAATTAAAATCGTACAAGAAACCATACACACATTCCTCAGTGAACCTTGGGAGTCAGAGCCATCTGGCGGGAATTTCATATTTTCTCGATTACAGCTTTAAAACAGGGATCAAAATGAATTGTCAAGGCCGGTAAAGGAAAAGCGAAGCGAGCACATCAAGTCGGCCGTGTATGAACCGATTAAACAGGAAGTAGATGTATTGGCGAGAGGAAAGTGCGGGTTAGAGGGGTAGCCTGTGCAGTGATGACACGTTGAGTGAGTGTGGGGGGGTGGAGGGGAGAACGAGAACGGAGCTTTTCATTGGACCTCGCGTGAAAATGTCGTCTGCTAATGAAAATCTGGCAACGTAATCAGGGAGACAGTGTAGCCAGTTCATTTGCAGTACAACGTGCATTACGAGTCGCATTTCGTACCGGCATTATTAGCTCGTGCTTTCTTAAAAACAGTAATTTTAATTACTAATATTGTAGATAGTGTTATCGAGAACTATATACAGTAGTTATTTTAAACATATCGGTGACAAACGCTGAACACGCTTTGAATCTCGCGCCAATATGTGGCAACAGAGCTCAGAAAGAGAGCAACAGAAAGTTGCTTCCGGTTTAGTCGGTTCATAACAACGAGTTAGAAAGAGAAGACTATAGAGTGGCCATGTTGTCCTGTACAGCGCTCTTTGCGGTGCCACCGCGAAACACGGCAGATCTGAACTAAGCGCCCACCTTTGTAAAAATTCGTCTGCTTACAATGTTGTATAACGGAGGTAAGAACTACAAAGAAACGAAGAAAAAACATGCCTGTTGTGTGTGATCCATATAACTGCAATGTCAAAAGGAAGAATACAACTGATATATCATATTTCATGTAAATTTTATGAAGCTAAGTCCATAGTTTTGTTAATTAGCAGCATTTTTTTCATGCATAATTGTGTAACAACGCCCGGCATAAACAAAATAAATGATACACTGGTAATATACTTAAACTAAATACGGGTAAAACCACTACGATTTCATTTCAGACCCAGTGAAAAACAAATAGCAATACAATATTAAAATTGTATTTCGACACCGGCATCCTTTATTTCTGCTCCTTCTGTCCTTACTGCTTATAGAAGAAGACGATGAGCTGTAGCTTATAAAAAGTAGGCCTATTTCGAAGATAAACGATTAATCAAATAAATGGTTCACTAGTAATAAAGTTAAACTAAATACGGATAAAACCGCTACAATTCCGTTTCAAACCCAGTAATAGCAATCAAATATTAAAATTGTATTTCGATACTCGCATCCGAAATAATGCAAAACTCAGGGGTAGGTCGTATTGTTGTTAGTATTTTGACTGGAAGGACATGAAAGAACATAATTGATCAGCCACGTGCACTAATGGGGTAAGTATAAATATATTTCGTAACTTCTTAACCCATTATTGTACGTGGGTGCTCAATTATACACTAATAATAATCTGTGGTGCCACAGTCCTTGAAAGGCTCAGACAGACCAGATGGCTATTGGCCTCACGTTCACATTTCGATAATAATTATACTCTACTGTAAAAAAAAAACTGAAAGCGTGTTTGGTCATGTTTTACCCACGTTACAAGCTTGGAGGTAAAGGTTGTTTGCTACAGTTAGGGCCTACCAGAGTCTACTATATACAGTCGCGAAGGTCAATATGTAGTAAAAATGCAAACATGGGTAGTTGCCCACCACTAGGATCGCTACTATCGCCTCATCATCACAGATCTCTCCTAGCAGATGACAAAATATGTTACACTTTCGTTGTCATGTTCTTTTGGAAAAATTAACACCTTCCTTCCATTATTGAAATATTAAATGGATAAAGTTAATTTATTATTTTAATGAAGTATATTAAATTCCACCATAAACTCGATACCTGCAAGAAATAGGTTAATATTATTTTTGTTTGTGCAAAACGAACTGAAATTTACTATAATCGCTTCACTCATTCGAGATTATAGCGATAATGAACTATGAAACCAATAAATATTAATTTGCATTTCCCTTTACAACAATAATATAATAACAATAATGGAAATATGAATTAATGGGAGTAACTTACGTGTACCGGTACTTGTAGTGTAGGCTTACGTAGTTAACAAAGTGGGATGAAGTTAAGCAATAATAACCACACCAGAATTGAAATAAAACGTGATCAATAAATTTTATTGTAACAGATTTACTTTTTCTACGTCTCCAGTAAAGTAACAAATAAAAATAATAAAATTAACAACTATAATTAAAAACATATCCTTTGAAAAAAAAAGTAGGCCTAAGTTGTCTGAAAATGTACAATTATTCAAGGAATCAGCTGTTACAGACGTAGAATTAGTGCAAAGCTTTTGTTTCTCAGCTGCAGGTAATAACAGAACAGGTTTATTTGAAACATCAAATAAAGTTGGAACAGCATTCCAGATTAATTTATTTTTGTTTTCATCCATAAATTGTGTGTTTTCGAAATGAAGAGAGCAAAACTTTATATTATTATAAAGATATACTTCATTCTTTGTCATTAGAGCTTCCCTCCTGCTGTTTATTAACCACTTTTTGCATCTAGAAGTAAAATAAGAAATAGATGTTAGGATTTTTCTTCAGGAGCATCAATGCGAAATACGCAACGACCTAGCACTCGATGGAAATACGACTCAGTCCACTCTAAATCCAAAGTCGACCGTGGACAGTCTATTGTTTCTAGTTGCTAACCGCTTGAAGCGCTTTATCGCGAGATTTGCAAAAAATCACCTCAAGCTTCGCGACTGTATATAGTAGACTGTGGGCCTACTTTCATTCTATATCTTATTGTATAATAAATAGTTTTGCAACGTGTAGAGACTGGGAAAACAATTTTATAAAAACATCCGAATCATACTCGTTCATTTTATAGGCAATCTTGCAGGTTGCATTTCAAAGAACCTAAAAATATTAACATTTTCTTCAGTATATTTGCTAGGACTTCTCGTCATATTACATGACAATTTTGCTTAGGTTATTCTTTTAAGCATTCCTTCTAGGAATAGCTCAAGTGTTTTAAATTTAGCGTGGATAAGTTTAGATTAAGTTCCTAGCACGTATTTGACGAAATACTAGGTTTTTCCACTTCAGTTTAACTGATTTATGCAAACGAAATTTTGACAGCTGACGATTCTAATGCCACGCCCACTTTGTTTGGGCGCATAAGTTCATGGCGGACGGTCGTTCAATTTTCTTCAAACATGGCGGCGCTATGACCACTCTATATCTTTCTCTTTCTAACTCGTTGGTTCATAACCTGGCTTTTAGTATAGAGACATTATTAGTCGCATATCAGGACCTCCTGCGCATATGAAACGATTTTAAGTCCCGATCCCACTTTGCGGAATCGAAACGAAGAGTCTACTGGTGCTCACAATAATGAAATCGAACCGAAGACTACTTTTGTATTTTGTCATACAAAGAGAATAATTCAGTACAAGATTTATTAATTTGTCTTTGTTCATATTACTTTGTGATTTTTGATATACGTACTATTTTAGCAATAGTAAACTAATTAAGAATCGAGCTCGTTCATTTGTTTTTTCACGAAGGGTTCACGAGGACTTACGATCATACCCGAAACAAGAAATTTTGTTCGACAGTGGAGTAAATAAATATTCTATAGCTCCTGAATTCTCTTCTGCTCCATCCGATGTGCCTCTTCATCCTATCTTCCATTCAAATACACTGTGAACAGAAATTTCGTTCGATTCGAAGTACTTCCCGGCCTATACAACTGTATACTGCATAGCGCGTGCTGGACTAACAATGGCGGATTTGTCGGCATTTGCCGGCTCAAACGATTGCGGTACTCTGGCTGGATATCCAAGGACTCTGGGTTCAGCACACTACCTGCGCCATTTACAACAGTTGGCGACACTGTAATCATTCTCCCACTCCACCTCAAATTACGTCACAACGACGAAATATGGCCGCCTTCTTCATTCAAGTAGGACGATTTTCGTATAAGTAAGGTTCCTATTTGGGCGGGTTGAGTGGGAGCGCAGCTCTTCTAGTGATCAAATCGAGTTTCTACTACTCCATACTACAAAACTAAGGTATTTTCAGTTTTTTTCTTAATTCTCTATAGTGGCTGTGCCAAAAGGAAAATTCACCTTTTCGTTAAAATGCTTAAGGAAAATTTGGTGAATGTTACTTATTTCCCGCCCACTATAGGAGACATAGGCCAGTTTTACACTAATACTAAACATCTTGACGGGATAATAAAAACCTAAACTAACCTAACCTAACCTAAGTGCGTCGGTGTCTATTCCAAAATCGGCGGAAGTCGCTCAAAGCTCCTTTAACCAATATTCGTTCAGTGGGCGGTGGATACTCTACATTGACCGAAAAAATTTGCATCTTACATCAATTTCACATTCTGAATGCTTTTTAAAGAACACATGATCTTAACACAGAGCCCAGCAGAGAGATACTTCTTTATGGTATTTGAATAATGGACTTATTTGACAGGAATACTCTCAATAAACTGGTAGATTTTGTGACAGTCGTCACCTGAAATCCTTCCTGAACTACTGTAGATCTGGCCGATTTTCATCTCATTGTCATGAACTCATAAAGGCTTTTATTCTTACTCTTCCAATAACATAGTTGCTCACCTCTCTTCTTACGCATAGATAAATAACTGCACACGACTCACAGATGATTGCTAGTTAATTACCATTTTCTGAATGAACGCGTGAATGTGACCCTAACTAAAAGTACTTTAATGGATAAAGAACATCCTGTTTTCATATGGAATATATGAGTGGATGCTCTAAGAATGCGAACCAGTCAAAAAGTGAATTTTTTTTAAATTCAAAATTAAAAATGAGTGATTCAATTGTACCTATCTTTAAGAAGGGGGGAAAAGACTAGGCCTACCGTAACTGTAGTAACTTTAGAGAAATATAACTTTTATTGACGTCATACAAAATTTTGTCCAATATTCTTTTGAGAAGATTAACTCCTTATGTACATGAAATTATTGGGAATTATCAATGTGGTTTTAGATGTAATAGATTGACTATTGATCAGAGTGTTTGCATTCGACAGATATTGGAGAAAAATGGGAGTATAAGGGCACAGTACATCAGTTATTCATAGATTTAAAAAGGCATATGACTCGGTTAAGAGAGAAGTTTTATATAATATTCTCATTTGTCTTGCCCAGGACTCGCATTACGGAATGTGCGCTTGTTCGAGTCCTCCTGGGGGAAGAAATTTTTTCATGAAATTTCGGCCAGTGTATGGGACTGGTGCCACCCAGCATCGTGATGCACTTGGAGAGCTACGATAGGTAGCAAAATCCAGTTGCGAAAGCCAGCTATAACGGCTGGAGATTCATCGTGCTAACCACACGATACCTCCATTTTGGTTGAATGATAGTTCACCTCAGCTTCGGCATGTGAACATGAGGCCTTTAAGGGCTGTGACGACACGGTTTATTATTGTTATTATTATTACCTTATGAAGAAACTAGTCCGATTAATTAATGTGTCTCAGTGAAACGTACAGCAGAGTCTTTATAGGTCAGTTTCTGTCAGATGCTTTTCCAATTCACTGCGGACTAAAGCAAGGAGATGTACTGTCATCTTTACTTTTTAACTTTGCTCTAGAATATGCCATTAGGAAAGTCCAGGAAAACAGAGACGGGGTTAGGAATTGAATGGGTTTCATCAGCTGCTTGTGCAGATGACGTGAATATCATGGATAAATATATTATATTATTAGTATTATTATTATTATTATTATTATTATTATTATTATTATTATTATTATTATTATTATTATATTTATATATTTGAATGGGAGTATTGACAAACCCCACATGTCCACTTTTTTACGAAATTGAGTTAAGCTTACCTACATGCCATTTTGTATTCTATACACCAAGACGCATCATTCTGAAGAGAGACACTACATCTTCCATCATACCCTATGCCAGAATTCAGTTCAATTTATTTCCAATATGAAGAGAAACCACACATGTTCAGGGCTTGTGGTGTTTCTCAATATTTTAGATTCTTAGATCAGCAGCACATGTATAAGATTTACTATCAATTAATTAAAAATAATTATTATTTATAGTTTGGTAACATTGTATATTAAATACAATTTTCCCTAGTACAGGGGAGGTTTGAAACAATCACACATTACTATCCCATAAGGGCCCATTCCTTCCTCCCATGCCACCGTGATTTTGGTATTACAAAGAGGAAACTAAAAAGGACAATCTATTCAAAAATAACTTTGGAGTTACGGTTCCAGAAAGAACTGAAATATTGATTTTAAAGAATGATGGCCTCACCATTATCGCAAGAATACATACTGTCTAGAAACTCAAGTGAGAGGAACCCCATGTTCTCAGTAAGAACCATTTTCAGTATCTGAATTACATCAGTTTCATTACTCCAGTGAAAATCCCGGAGCTGTGAAAGCAAAAGTACACATAGATGAAAGAATAATGAAACATACTTTTGTATTATCAGAAAGTTCATTGATTCCTCAGAGTCCTAAACCAATACCATACAGAGTGTTTCATAATTCCTATTACAAACTTCTAGGGGTTGTAGAGGGAACTAAGTAGATAAAATTTTGATCGGGAACCCATGTCCAGAAATGTATCGTTTTGATGCAAAATAAGTTTGAAGATCGATTCAATTTAAAATCTCCCGCTTCATGGTATGCAAACAGAATGGGCTGAGAGAGACGTCTGCAGTCCCCTGTTATCCTGTGTCTTCTGTTTATAATAAGTTCTACGGAGTCAGCTTTCACATCAGTTGTGATTCAGTCATTGAGCACTACAGGACGAGACAGACGATATCAGGGTACTGCTGTCTCATCTTGTACTTCTCAATGACTGAATCACAACTGATGTGAAAGCCGACTCCGTAGAACTGATTGTAAACAGAAGATACACGATAGCAGAGGACTGCTGTCTCGTCCTGTACTTCTCAATGACTGAATCACAACTGATGTGAAAGCCGACTCCGTAGAACTGATTGTAAACAGAAGATACACGATAGCAGAGGACTGCTGTCTCGTCCTGTACTTCTCAATGACTGAATCACAACTGATGTGAAAGCCGACTCCGTAGAACTGATTGTAAACAGAAGATACACGATAGCAGAGGACTGCTGTCTCGTCCTGTACTTCTCAATGACTGAATCACAACTGATGTGAAAGCCGACTCCATAGAACTGATTGTAAACAGAAGACACACAATGTCAGGGGAATGCAGAAGTCGCCCTCAGCCCATATTGTTTGCATACCGTGAAGCGGGAGATTTTAAATCGAATCGGTCTTCAAACTTATTCTGCATCGAAACGATACATTTCCGACATGGGTTCCTAAACAAAACTTTATCTACTTAGCTCCCTCTACAACCCCTAGAAGTTTGTAATAGGAATTCTGAAACATTGTGTATAAAGGAAGTTTGTCGATCAACAAGAAAAAGACAGATGATCTGAAAAAGTCCCACAGATTCCTTCCAGAAAACGAAGAGGTGCAGGAAGTTTACAGTATGATTACACATGAAAATAGTTGAATATTATAATATGATATTGATGATCTGTGAAGGATTTGCAATATGTACCCTTTGTTCTGAAGAATGCGCGCTAGTTTAGGTCCTCATGGGGGAAGAAATTTTCTCATGAAATTTCGACTAGTGTATGGGACCGTTGCCCACCCAGCATCGTGATGCATTTGGGAAGCTGCGATAGATAGTGAAAATCCGGTTTCGCAAACCAGCTATAATGGCTGGGAGCATCATCGTACTAACCACACAGTACCTCCATTCTGGTTGGATGATCGTCCACCTCTGCTTCAGCATGTGGACGTGAGACCAGCAGCCGGCTGGTCGGTCTTGGCCCTTCATGGGGTGTAACATCATGGATTTACTTTTTACTTTTACCCTTTGTTCTGAATAAAAATGTATTTTTGTTGTTCTATTCCGACATTTACTCTTTGAGTACACATAAAAATAAATTAATATTGTATTATATTGATGATCTGTGAAGGTTTTGAAATACGTACCGGTAACAATTTTTTCCTGAATAAGAATATCATTTTAACGTTCTATTCTGAAGCTTAAAGTTTAACTAGACATGAAAATGAATGAATATTTTAATCTATTGATGATCTGTGAAGGATTTCCAATCCTAAGTAACAATTTCTTCTGAATAAAAATTTAATTTTATTGTTCTGTTTTGAAGTTTACAGTAATACTACACATGAAAATGATATATGATGATCTGTGATAGTTTTGCAAAGTAACCATTTGTTTTATTGTATTCTGCTAATTATTATATGTTCAAAATATTGAGAAACAACACATATCCAACGGCTTTTATATATTTTTCCTTGGAAAATAGATGTCGCATAGAGATGAAATCTACTGACAATCTTAAACTTATTGTACTTAACCACATATATATTTTTTAAGGATTCAAAGTATTAAGTAAGAGCAGCTGTGTGGTTTTATGTCGTTCCAGAAAATTTTACTTTTATGAACATGTGGGGTTTCTCAATATTCCCATTCATTTATCCATGTGAATATTGTAAATGCATGGAAAATTGAACCGTGTAGATCAGGGCTTGCCAAACTACAGCCCGCGGACCGGATCAGGCCCACGAGCTACTTTTGTTCGCCCCATTTACTAACTTGAAAAAAAATTGAAAGTCAATAAAAGAGTTTAATTTATTCACGAATTTTGATTTATGAAATCAAATCAGAGGCCTAGATTCTTAAACAAATTGCTCATATGCTGTGGTAACAATGATGTTGCTACAATAAAGGGTACTGGTCGCAAGCGTTCAGCTGCCAGGCGACAGTGGATTGTCCAGCCCAAGCGCAAAGTGTGGCAACAGAGCAACCAGTGATTGCACCACTGTAAGCTGACAACAACGACTTCTTTCGGTACATGTCCACACATAATGGAGTAGTGGAAATGTGAAGTGGTAAATATTATGCAGTTAAGGATAGTATTAGCACTTTCCGTTAATTCACAAGCACTAAATATAGGGAAGACCAGGTAACTTGATACCCTAAGGGTGAAACCTAACCATTTTTCCCCCATTACTACAAATGCTAGTGGATTATGGTGATGTTCTAGTTTGAAGGTTGAATTTTCTTTTGCCAACTTCGTTTCGAATTTCGATACTGACAAATACTATAAATGGTAGTGATTTTGTAACTGGTATGTTGGCAGCTGAGGCAAATATCGACAATATTTGCCGGTACTGGAGTTCCATGAAATTAAAATTGTACTAGATTTCTCAGCCGGTTACTGGAAGATAGTGAAATTCGAACTTATTAATAATTAATTAATATTAGTATTAATATTAGTACATAATAGTTATTTTATGTGTTGCGTTGTGGTTATAATTCAAGAATAGTCAGATAAGTACGAATAAATATAATATACTTGGGCGTGATAATGCACGTGGGTAATGGATAGAAATATTATTTCAAATTTTAATGAATTTCTTTCGTGTTTAGATTTTTATTACTATGTCAAAAAAATGAAATAGTGTTGCAGTGACTACTCCAAGGAAGAAAATGTGTGGCATTCAGAGTACGCTTCAGAAATCTGTAGTTCACGTGTATAATGAGTTGAAGAAAGGAGATAATGAAGAAGGAATTATGCTAACGGAGACAGCAATTACAACCAGAATAGGAAAATTATTAGGAGTAAGTATTCTTAAGCATACATTTCAAAGTGATATTCAGTTTTAGGAGTTTGCACTAATAATTTCATGATTGTGGTCAAACAAAACAAATTTTTAAGTTAGGCCTAGATGTTTAATCAAGTCAGTGATTTTCATATTGCCAAACTAAATACATTTAAGATACTGTAATACTGCAGTAGGTGATAGCTTAAATACATTTACAAATTAGACGAACAAATAATCAAATAGCACGAAAGTAAATTTCCAGTTTTCTCTTTTAGTATTAAATTAACCGTTCAGATCACAATTTACATGCCACATCGGCCGAAGAAAATACAAGTCATATTGTAATTATTAACTTGATATTGCAGCAAATAAGTATTACATGAATGTTGGCCTGTTATGGTGCTTAAAAATAATTCAGTTTTATATAATAACTATATAACATACTCTATAAAGCATAGGAACGTTGACTCTGGCTGAATAATTTATTCATGACTGGTCTAAGTAATATTAAATATGGTGTTACTTCAGAAAAGCTACCCCACCCAAAGTACTTGTTAAGATATAACACTCGAGAGGACGAGGACGCACTACTGGGAAACTAACCATTTCTCTTCGTCATGGACCTCTCGCATGTTATATTGGTAATTAGTAACAAGTTTGAGGGAGGGACTACAACAATGCATTGGAATATACAGGTAAGTGTCAAAGGATTTTTGTGCTGAAAGTATTTGTGGCTGTGCACTAAAACCACGTGTTTATCACTATGTAAATATCACAGAAATCAATTAAACAAAATAAAATTATGCCTTCTTTGATGTAGCTTTTCTGGAGAATTACCTAAATATTAGCCTACTTAAACCTATCGTAGACCCAACCTAACATATTGATCATTTTCTATTCATATAGCTGCAAATGTTGGTATCATGCATGAATTTTATGATATAACAATTTTTAGAAGTGTTATGTTATTGTTTGTTATTACAGCTTGGCTTTACTACAGCCACGAATGTGATAAATTCACAGAAGGGGACCCCACTTGTGACACCAGGAAAACATAGACTACGTAAACATCCAGTGACTGATGCTGATGATTTTACGAAAGATGCAATTGCGAGATTTATTTATGACAAGTTACATAAAGGTAGGGAAGTTACAGGAATTATTGTGTTGATTTATGCAATGTAATTATGATATTAGTCATATGTATAAAAATATGGCATAATTTTCATTTACTGTTACAGGGGAAGTACTAACAGCAGCAAAAGTTCTGGAACATATGAATGATGATTATGAAACATATTTATTTAGAGTATCCTTATCATCGGTGAAAAAAATTTTGAAAGAGATGAAATTTCTATGGAGCAAAGGGGATCCTTATACACATGTACGAGAAAGTGATGTTATTCGTTTTTAAGAGAATATATAAGAAATGTGGAGCGTGAGAACCCTAAACCCGTAGTATTCTTGGATGAGACTTGGATTTTTATGAATGGTAAATTTCAATGTATTGTGAGACATTGAGTGATTGAATTTTTTACTAACAAATAGGTTAACACTTATGTGGAATATGAAATTGCAATTAATATAGGCTACTAGTAATGAATTCAGGTGGGAACAACATGTTTTGCAATTAATAGTTTCATATTATAACTAGAGGTTAGTTATAAAATTCTTGAACGGTTTTCCTGTCTTTAAAATTTTTGTGTCTCTTAGAGTGTCAATGTGAATTGCTTGCCTCTCTCTGTTTTTTTAAGTAGGATCACCCACTTATTCATGAAATAAACCAGGTGAAGTTTCCAGTGACATGATTGGTGTTATTCATAGACCAACAAATGAGGGTGGAAGATTAGATGCCGGAACGAAAGGTGGATTTATACTCGGTAAGTTATATTGATTTATATTTTACATAAATTTGGCAAGAGTAATTTTTTAAATCAGGGTACAAAAATATAAAAATTGGTGACTAAATAAAAACGTGGGAAAGCCTTTCACCAAAGAGGATCTCATGTCATGTTATGTTATGTTTTATTTTCTTTATTTAAATGCTGTGAATTCATGTGACGTAATTATATGCCCAGGTATAATTTTTATTGCAGGTGCTGATTTAATTTTTTCATGCAATTGAAAGAAAAGTCAGGACTACCATAGTGCTATGAATAGCCCTGTAGTTGAGAAGTGGATGCAAACACAGTTGTTGACCTGAGAACATTAGGGCAATGCGTTATTGTCATGGATAGTGCTGCATATCATAGCAGACTTGTGAAAAATCAGCCAACAACAAAATGGAGGAAAGAACAGCTACTGGTGATTGCAACTGAATATAATAGATTTGTTGTACTAAATGATAAGAGTTGATGGTGTGAAATCACCTTTTGATATTATATTTCAATATTAATTTCCATACTTTGCAGTTATTATTATTATTATTATTATTATTATTATTATTATTATTATTATTATCATTACTACTACTACTACTACTACTACTACTACTACTATTGCAACCGTTTCTCTTATTTCTCATAATTAGGCATACTTATAGATGCTACTTTTTTCTTTCAGGTGAAATTGAATCTACATAAGAATCCTAAAACAACAGAGCCTTGCCAATTACTGTTCTGAAGCGGCCTTGTCTTATGTGTTGTGTCTATATACAATTAATTCTTTCAGTTTTTTTTCCCCCCTTTAATCTAATGAAGTTGTTGGTTGATTGATACCAAGTGTTCAGCAGTTGATGTCATTTGTTATCTTGCACTCCAATATTTAACCAGATGATTGAAAGCTGTGTAAAGTTAAACAGTCAAGACAATGATCCATATCTTCATTGAGATTTCAGAAATGGCATGGGGAGATTCTGAAATATCAGTTCTTTGTAAATATTTGAGACAATCATGGCCTGTGATAATATGAGTACTGCCACTGTAGATTTTCATAGAAGTTCAGTTATTAAATTAGGTGTATTATTTTTACTATGTATTGTACTATATTTTTGTTTCGCTTAATTGATGAATTATATATGCTGTAAATTCAATAGTAGACTGTAGGCCTATAGCTTAACTGATGAATTGTATGTGCTATAAATTAAATAGTAGGCTGTATACCACAAGTGATGAATTGTTTATGCTTGTAATGTGAAGTAATTTGCATGATATTTATTATCAATTTCTGTATATTTCAACTGATTGTTTATACTTTTAAATTGAATTAACTTGCTTGCTATGTATTATATTTTATAGCTTAACTGATGAATAATTGTTTAGGTTTGTCAATTTAATAATCTGAGTGCCATGTACTTCATATTTTTAGTGGAGCCACCAATGTAGCTTAGTCGGTAGACTCGTTGGCCTGCAAATTCAGAGCTGCACTGGAGGGTAGTTTGGATCCCCCATTTGGTCTGATTAGTTGGTTTCTTCTGAGGATTTTCCTCCATCGTGGAGCGGATGCCGGATGGCCTATTGCAATGTTTTCATTTGCTCTAGAATCATTCCGATTTTTGTTACCACATTGTCATGTTCTGATCTTGTTATTCTTTTAACAGTGTGGTAAGATGCAGGTATAGATAACCTTACAGTAATTTTGCTACCTTTCAACTACCTCATTACCTCCCACTCCATAAAGTTCATGGATCCACAGAAGTACCAGTCGTCGATGTAATTCTACCATTTTGCTTAAAATATTAAAACACTGTAAAATATTGAGATTTCATGCTGTTACGTCCAATACTGCAGCAAGAATATCTGATTTTGAATCTGATAGTATGACAGCCTTCTCAGATTTATGAAGTTGATACTGGAGATTTTGTAAGCTTAAAAGTGTATCTAAATTTTCACTATCAAAATTAGTCAGTGTTTGAAGTTAGTTAGTTAGTTAGTGGCGTTTAAAAAGGGCGCGTCAGCTACTATGGCTATTTGCACCCTTATCTAAAATCTTTCACTAAACACAAACACAATACAATAACCAGAAAGTTTAAAAAACTAAAAAGCGTTGTCACGGTTAAAATGGGGCAAACAAGTGTTTGAATATAATTCCCTGTAAAAGGGAATATGCTGGTATTGTACTACAACACCACTACATCTATGGCTTGGTAAACAGGATCCATCTATAAAAAATACTGTATGTAGTCACTCACTGACCAGATCATTTATCGTTTCTAATGATTTTTAAAATGTCTGGAGAAGTATCACATTTCTTAACATCATCTGTTAAAGTTAACTTATATACTATTCATTTTGAAATAACTTAGGATTGTGTTTTATTAGTAAAGTTTCCCTTGATTGAGCAAGTTTGAGTTCTTCAAGTAGAGTCAAAAAGTCTGTTGGGATTTTGGCTCAGTTTATTAATATTTGTGGACTGTGATTTTTTGTTCTAGACAACCATATTATCTGCAAATGATGAGATTATCATAAGACCTATGTCTTTAGTTAGACCATCGACATTAATATTGGAAAATGTATTCCTGAAAACAACAATGTGGGAAGCCCAGATGAATCTGTTTCTATTTACATATTTGTGACAATGAATCAAATAATCAAGTCACTGACCCAGTGTAACACTTTATCATGGACACCCTAAGTTTGCAATTTCTTAAGTGATTTATATTTACAGAGCCATATGATCCTTGAAAATAAATTAAAATTGCTAAGGTGTTTTGTTTTCTGTTTAAAATATCTTTAATATCTTGACTAAAATTTAAAATCTGTCCATTTGTTGAATGTAATTTTCTAAAGTCAACTCAATAAGATGAAAGTTAGTTACTAGATTCCAGGAACCAATTCAATCTATGAAATCATCTCTTCCATAATTTTGGCTATCATACTGGTAAGTGGTATCTGTCGATAACTCGAAAAGATATTAGTTGAATAATTGCTTTTCAAAATTGATGTTATGATAGATTTTCTCCAGACAGATATTGTATTTTAGTTGAGATTACAAGATAAAAGTAGTGAGTTTGCTTGTTTGCCAACATATTTAAGAAAATCAGCATGTGTATTGTCTGGACTTGGAGATGTTTTGGGTCTTATGTTATTAAATGAATAGTAATATTCAGTTCTTGATTAAATATTATTATATAAAGTAGATTGTAGATTTAATATTTCTTTCAGTTTTTCCTTAATAGTCTGACGTACACAGATAAAACTAACACCCACACCACCAACTAATCTAATAGAAATTAAAATATAATTAAATGTAGAAAAAGTAATTAAAATTATAAATACACGTAATAAACCATACCCCCTAATTTCAACAATATACTATTTTATTCCCTTTTACAGCTTGTAGATAATTATTAATTATAGTTATTACTTATTAGCATAATATTTATTGAACTTATTGGCTATTTCACTTCGTTTGAAAGATGTTATTGTGTACAAAAAGCATTTTTTGATGATCGTTTCATGCTGTATGTTTTGTATAAATCTATGATTTCTGGCCATCTGTTCTGTGTAATCCATCTTTTGTATAGAATTAATAAAATACTCTTTTGGTAGTAATTATTTTATTAATTGAGTATTTAATTTTCACCAGCTCACATTTCTTGAATCATTTGTTTTTTCTTATTTAAATTTAGGACACAAGAGCCAAAAAGAGACTTCACAGTTATGTATCATACATTTTTTCAATGACAGACGTGGAGTTGCAGAAATAATAAGTGTAAGTGTAACATTATTAAGCAATTTACAAACAAATGAAATCTTTAAAAAGGTATCTAGAAGTGAAATTACTTATGGCTTTTAAGGACCAAAATTATTTTTGTAAGTTGATTTATTATTATTTCAGTTTTAGCCTAGTTGTATTATTCATTTCCTTACTAATTTCAAAAGATAATCAGAAGTTCATTCGAATTCCAACCAAAAGTCAATTGGTTATTAATTTATCTACCTTTAGGAAGTACAGTATATGTACGCTGGAATCTTTGAAGTGAAGTGACAATAATTTAATTGGTCTTGGAACAGATTTCATTCTTGAATATTATATACTATACTTTGTTGTATATTTACGTCTAGTAACCTATTAATGCTAATACTAATAATAATGTAAAGGAATAAAAGAATAGAACATAGCAATACATTTCTCATTATTATTGAAACTATTTAGAATAACCTTCCAACATTAAGGTAAAGTACGGTGAGTAAAGAAGTCATTCAGTACATAGGATCGTGATTTTACTACATGTGGTGATATCTGGTAACAGTTGGCAACACTGACAAGGCGGAAATATTTGCTGTTTGGGAACTGAACTTACGTGATCCTCACTATAGCAGTGGCGAAGCTGAAGGGTAATCTGTGAGCCTTAGAACACCCATTGAATTTTCAAGAAATAAGCGCATATACATTTTCCTGTTTTCATTGGTATAGGTAAATGAAATCTCTCTAGTATTACGCTCTCTAGTTACGGTAGGATTAACACCAGCTCCTCGACGCGAAACCAGCCATAGACTTACTAAATAACCACTAGACCGCTCACTGGCGCTAGTGTTATGCTCCCAAATTGAACAACCGACGGGCGGCCATTTGTTTGGTTGAGCTGAATAAGTATAGTTCGTTCGTGTGCTGTTTTTAATTGCAGCAATGCACACGGATGTAAAGATAAAGAAGGAAGGAATGTTACATTTCACTGATTAGTTAATCTTTAATTTCTACGACGATTTTTGTTCCGTATTATGTTACAGAACACGAACTATTGTAATTATACGACTGTTTATGCTTCAGGTTTCCTCTGAGTAAAGATTCCCTTAACCGGAAGTGAATAGGTGCAATCCGCAGAGAGAAATTCTACCCTACAATGAATCATTCAGTGTGTTCAACTCATTTCGAAGATAGTTGTTACATTTCAAACTACGTTACATTGTTATTGTCCTTCATCCACTCCATATCCTTCATTTTCTGCAAACAGCTGTTGTTTCAGTGCATACATGAATAATTATTCGCCGAATTTAATAATACAGAAACTGTATAAATTATAAAAAGTTAATTTCTTAATACGACTGATTGAAAGTAAACTCTTGTCTTAGTTACGGATTAATGAAACAGTTTCTTATTCTACTTACTGCTACTACTACCACTACCACTACTACTACTACTGCTACTACTGCTACTACTATTATTATTATCATTATTATTATTATTATTATTATTATTATTATTATTATTATTATTATTATTATTATTATTATGCTTTTTGATTTTATACAGCAGTTTAACCTACAGAATAAATTAAAAAGTAGACATTAATTCCTTTATTAACCGTGGTTATGAATATTCACATTCAGAGTTCCTATGAAAATCAGCCTGACAGCCAGAGTTGCCGGGTATCCCATTTAGGCGGGATTTTCCCAATTTCCTGGTTGAATCCCGATTAAGCGAATTGGGGATTGATAAAAAATCTCGATTTGAGAGATAATAGCCTAGCACATAATTTAAACAAATTAGTGTGCATTTCCTATTATCCGATATTTGTATTTATATATTGACTCAAATGGTATCATTGTAAACACAGAGGTAACCCGCAGAAATTTAGGTAAGTCTACAAAATAACCCATCTGATTGCCGTAAGGCAACTCTACTCGCAAGATAATAGTTCCTTTAGTTCTATCGCAGTGTTGATTAATCCGTTTCGATACATAGTTGCTGTTCTCGCAATTAAGAAACATTGTGTACTTTAGGTGCATTAAGTGGCAAAAAAAAATAGCGTTTTGATATCGTATTTTACACTAATAACAGACACATACAATTGCTGCGGTTTATAGTTCAATGAACTATGTTTAAACATGGACTCATCGTCAGATGAGTACCGGTTCCGAAAAAGAAAAGTTGCAAAGTTAATTTAATAGCGAATAGTTAAAACATATTCGTGGTTAATAAAAGAAAAAACGATTAGCCTATAGCCTAGTATTCACTGTAATGTGTGTCCTTCGTATTTTCGTGTTTCTCAAGGAGGCGAATATTACATTTAAAAAAAGCACGCGAACACTACTTTACAGAAAACAACAGGGGCGAAGCTGAAGGGTAATCTGTGAGCCTTAGAATACCCATTGGATTTTCAAGAAATAAGCGCATTTACATTTTCCTGTTTTCATTGGTATAGGTAAATGAAATCTCTCTAGTATTACGCTCTCTAGTTACGGAAGGATTGACGCCAGCTCCTCGGCGCGGAACAAGCGCATAACGACATTGTGGCTACTCACTGTGGGTGAATGAAACCACTGCCGTCGTGATCTAATACAGGTCGTAAGGCAGACCACGTGACTCGCTTAACAGCTGATCGCGAAGGGCGGTCTTTCAACCATATCAATTAGTTGCAGTACATGAAAAATAACATATATTTCTCTGAAATGCAGTGTAATCGCGTCAGTAAAATTTTAAACAGTGACTGTGAGACACTTGAGACACAATTCACTTGCAACGTAAGGTATAATATTATTTTTGGTGTGAAAATTATGTTGTTGCAGACAAAGTTCGTATGTGTAATACCTGCCTTTATTTCGATTAAATATTGCGCCCTTATGTGGTTAAGTGAATTTTTGGTGTTATAAACAGTAAACATGTGTAATAATATACACGTGAAAGTGAAACATTGACTGGGATGTAAAGTAAATTATGATTAGGCCTAAGTGCAGCGTTACTGATGTTACTCTTGTCTAATCCATTTTTGTTATACCGTATTTGTTTTATTAAATTTAAATTATTGCGCCCTTCTTATGTGTGAATAATCTACATTATAAATAATACGTTTGATAATATACACAATTTGAACTAAAAGCGAGATACATATAGTATATTATGAAAAATTATACCTTATAGTTTTCATTACTGTTACAGTGTCTAGTATTGTAATTAATTGAAATAAAGCACGCTCGCTTCATTACGAAATTCTTGCACATTCATTTAAGCACGTTCCAACAATTTTCAGTTGCATCGCACGCATATTTTGATGTGTTGACATTATAGATTATGTTTACTGACATTATAGGTTATATTTACTCTATCAGTACTTGCCTTATTTCTATATTCGCAATTATGCATCATAATTTAGCATAACGCTACGTATAACTTGTAAATGCAATTTGTCTACACTTCAGTTGTATTTATTCGTTTCATACGGTACTCCAGTCTGATTAGTTTAATATGTTACCAGGGCTAAACTAGCGCTGAGGTAGTACCCTTCGTATTCATACACCTTGCATATACTAATTAGTTCGGTTAGTTCAGGTTTTATTATGCCTTGCATAGAGGATGAAATGCATCTCCACAAAAAATAAATTCAACTGTTTTCAGTTCAGAAGTTACCGGAATTATACCTCAGCGCTCGTTTAACCCTAGTTAAGTAATATAACCGAATGTACATTTCATAGGAGGACTGTGGTGAATTTTTTACCTATAAGTAAGGAAGATAACCGTGTTCTGAAGTTTATCCTAAATATATTTTTCTTTATTAAATCTCACAATAGCTTTCGTTCTCAACTTGAAATGTTGGCGCAAATAGGTTATGTTAACATGGTGAATTCTCTTCACATAAAAATAACACAGTTTTATAATTATTCCTGCCACATTATGCAACAAATAAATGGAACTAGCCGGAACTTATGCACACATTACATTGAATAACAGTTTAATTGTATTATTTATTTGTTCACCACTATACTGGGTCGTATTGAATTCTATTTATCTAACCTACCAGATGAAGTAACACACAACCGTACGTACCTACACTAATTTCATAGGAGGGACTGTGGTAAATTTTCTACCTACAAGTAAGGAAGATATATGTGCTAAATTAAAATCACAATATAAATAATTCTTCTTTATTAAATCTCAAAATAGATTCCATTCCAAACTTAAAATGTTGATGCAAACAGGTTATGTTAACATTTAAAACTCCGTTCACATTAAAATAACACAGTTTTGTAATTATTTCTGCAACATATTATGCAATAAGAAGTGAACGTATCTTACACACACATTACACTAAATAAAATTGAGCACTGACACGCATTAAAGTAATATATTTCACTCAGCTCCGTATACTCAAATAGAAAAGCCCGACCCATCGAGTGACGTCACACATCCTGCATTACGGCCTAGTTTAGATCACGATGGCAGTGATGAAACTGTTTCAAACCAGGCTCTCTGCAGCAGATAGAGAAAGCATATGCGCATGCGCCAACCGGAGTGTTGCATACGTCACTAATGCTAGACAGCTCTGTGAAGAGCCTAGACTCTGAACATGTTGCCGGCCTGGATGGCTCAAGCGGGAGAGGCACTGCATGTCTCTATCGCTTGGTCCGAAAGGTTGTGGGTTCGAGTCCCGCCTTGGGCATGGGTGTTGTGTACGTACTAGTTTAAGAAAGCTGAAAAACATAAAAAAGGAATAGAAAGGGTCATGAAAAAAAAAAAAGTGTCATTCAGCGTTACCAACCTCAATACTAGCGAGTCTGCTACAAACGTCCCGAAATTTAGCTACAAATACCAAAATGAAGCCAAACACATTCAGAAACAGAATCCATGACCTATGCTATAGTTACAATGTTGGAAGGCGGATGTGTTGGATATGTCATTCATTAATTTAGAGCCAATTCATTTTTGTTGCATAGACGACTCCCAATAAAGACACAGTCAGGTGTCGGCGAATTCACGAATCCAGAATTGGCCGTTAAACAATGGGCGCAAATCACATAACAGGAAAACAAAACTGAAAATAATAAAGTTTTCCTTGCCATAAATAATGGTCGCAGTGTCCGGAATTCAGTTCTACCTTAAATTTTCTGTTATGTTTTCGTAATTTTTTTAGGAAGCGAGAAACTTCTTATGGCTATTAGAATGTGAGAAAATAACATTTGACAGAAGAACGTGTTTACACATAAAATTGAGTATTCACAAGTGGTCATTAGATCGAATCTCATTCGGCTACACTTTGCCATTCGACTACGACCATTCTGCTAAAAGCTACGTATAGCCCAATTCGGCCACGGTTGGCAATGCTGCAGTCTGTCAGTATGCGAGAAATTATGGTATTAAAAAAAAGTATCGCAGATCTTTTTGGCCCCTGAAATGTTAAATGTTAAGCAAAGAAGCGAGTCCAGTATCCAACTTGTATATCTCCCAACCAGCTGCAGCCCCCTACAGATATCATCCTGCTAAACGCCATGACAGTAGAAGTACACTCAGAACTCGTGTAAATAGACCTATAATGCCGATAAGTTAAGAAAACCAAATCTAATAAAACGTTACAGACTATGCGTTTATTGTTATTGTTAGAAAATTTTGCCACTACACCATCACTACTGCTTTCATTGTAATTTGTTATTACTATGATCTCCACCCTATCTATCCTCTTATCATTGTGACTTCTATGTATATAGTTATCTTCCCCGTAGAAAATTAAACTATGGTTTATTTAACGACGCTCGCAACTGCGGAAAATATTGTTTACATTGACCACTTATACATAATGTTGCAAATAAAGTGTACAGTTTCCCTGAAAAAGGATGAGACGATTGAATATTCCTAAGTCTCAGATGTGAGACACTGCGCATGATCGGAGACCAGAGCACTGATACACAAGATAACGAATATTGAGTTACTTAAATTCAGACTATTTGGTTTGTTACTAGCATCGTTCCGAAATTCACTTCAAAAACAGCAAAAAATATGATAATATTACGTAAATGAAAGATAAATATATACATAAATCGTGTAGTTAAATCGACAATGGACCTTCATGACTAGATCGACATTCCACACAGAAAGGAAAGCTTTCATGTCGTTTCAATAGCTCAGACGGTAAGACTTCTGCGTGTTGTGTAGAAGAGTGCGAGTTCGATTCTTAGTCTATACAACGATTTTTTTTTGTCTAAATAACGTTGAAATAGAGTTTTACAAAGTCCTGAGATTAAGTGTTAATGATCGCAAACAATACAAAATTACAAGTTATAATATTATAAACGTTAATCTAATGAATGCATTTATACACACATATACAATGTAAATGCATATATATTAAAAACTAACAATTAAAATGAAATTATAAAAATATATATAATAATAGACAAACTTTTACAAAGGTTTAGAGTCCTTAGGCTATGTAATTTGTTGAGTAATTATTACAATATTTTATTAATAGCTTTCCCATATGTGTAAGAAATGCACTCGCACAAAACAATTTTTGTTAAAAGTATGGCTTTAGATTATTTCATTCTCACACCTTCAGTTAATTTTAACTGTTTTATCTACGTGTTTGCAATAGTGTTTAATTTAGTATGCATTCAATTTTATTCATGTTATGATTGAATGGAAAAGCACTGTTGCAGTTATTGACTAATTACATATATTAATACTAATTATTAAATGCATCTGTTAAGTAACCAATTGCAGTATCTTTTGCAAAATCTTAAATGTTTAAGTTGTCAATAATATTTCTGTACTATATACTATAATACGTTAAAAGAATTTGCAATAGATTTGGGATCCTCTACTTTATAATCATTGGTTTTAGTGAAAAAATATTTTCTTTCTTAGGATATCTACAAGTTTAAATTTAATAATATTCCGAATAGATTTAATTGCATTATCTGAATTTTGTACTTTTCTATTCAAATATATTCTATTTCCCTCTTTCATAATTTTTGATAAATTACACTGTACTCCTTGCAGTATTTAAGAACATGAGGATCATTACACTGCAACTCATTACATAATTATAGATTCTTCTTTTTAATACATGAGATTTTGAAGTCCCTGCGTTATCTACATGTTTTTACTTTTGAATTTTTTCACAACATTGAGTGGAGAAAATCCACTGAAGTGATTATGAAATTAAGTGAAAAATGCAATACATTTACTCTTAATATCAGTAGTACCAGTATCATATACGTTTTTCCAAGATTCATTTTGTAGACATAAATGTAAATAATCACTAGATACAGCATTTACGATCCTTTCTTAGTTTTTAAATTAATATTTTGAAATTGTTCAGTAACATTGGAAACATTTAGGATTTGTTTATCATGTTCAGGCAAGCCATTGATTATAGGTTCTGTCGAATAGGAATTCAGGCTAATTCTGTGTACAAAACATTTATCAATGGCTGTGCTACTTCAGCTTAGATTTAATTTGATTAGTTTCGCAACAGTTGGACTTCCTGTTATATCCTGTTATTTAGATATTTAATTTAGGGTTGATTTATTAACTCTTACTATGCAAGATGCCTCTTATTTCAATAATTCTATATCACGTTAAATAGTCATTGTCTACACTAAAGTATTATCGCCATCCCTCATTTCTCATCGTAATGGCGAACCGACGTGACATGAGACAGCGAGTTATAGCTCTAGTTGAGGCTGGATATGGGCTAGATCTGCTGGCCGTTTGGTCGGTGTTCCTGGAAGTACAGCCGCGAGGTGGGTTCATCGTTACCAAAATTCAAGAGGTCGAAAATCGTCCTATTCCTGGGCGTCCGCGGATTTTTTCATTGGAAGAGGATGCTCTCTTATTCGAGACAGTTCGACAGGACCCCTTTCTGACTGCTAACGAAATAAGAGCAGTATCTAACTTTCCCGGCTCTTCACAGACTGTGATCAGCAGGTTGAGGAACCGCGGTATTAGGAGCCGGAGGGCTGCGCAAATGGAAATATTGGGGGAAGCACAAGCTGTCGACCGTCTTGCCTTCGCTACCAATCGAGTGGATTTCGATTGGAGAAATGTAATTTTCTCCGTCGAAACAACCATCTCGAGTGATTACGAAGGTCCTGTCCGTGTCTATCGTGAGGATGGTCTCCGACATGACCAGCGCTATGTGCACCGACGTGAAAGATCGGGGCGCTTTAGCATATCGTGTTGAGGGTGGATGTCTTACGATGGACCTGGCGTTATAGAAGCATCTATGGCCGGTTTAATGCGGGAACTTACGAGCACATTCTGGAAAATATATTCCTTCCCTCCGCCCGAGAACGTTTTCCCGAAGGAACATTGCTCTTCCAGCAGGATAGCCATCCCGTGCACTATGCTGCAAGCATTCAAAGATGGTTTCAAAGGAGACCCGAGATCGAAATCATTAATTGGCCTCCGAAGTCACCTGATTTGAATGTCATCGAAAATTTATGGGTGGAATTGAAAAAGAGAAGGATAGTCCCTATGCCCACCGACGCCCTCGAAATCGAGACGAATTGTGGGATCAAGTTGTTGACACCTGGGAAGATCTCGCCGGGGATCAGAACTTATTTCACAATCTCGTGACACCCATGCCGGATCGACTTAGATCTGTAATAGAAGCTGATGGCATGTGGACAAGATTTTAAGTTAACAGGTCTCTTTTTGTTTCTTATGATTTTTGTTTGGGGAAGAATACTTTTAACTTCCAAGTAAGTTTTATTTTTTTTTTTTTTGACGAGGTTCAGCGAACTTGTAAAACCCAGAAATTGGGCATAAATTATTCCATATTTTTCGACAAATTAGACAGTCGAGGAACTCTGAACAAATTAATTACACCTCAATAAAAAAAAGTTTTACCCGGGATCGAACACGAGACGTTTCGGTTATACAGCGGAACCAACACGCTACTATATGAGCTACCGAGACAAGACAGTGACAGCAGCAGTCCAGAATATAGATCCCTTAGCAGACATTTGCCATTCGGTACAGTGAAGCAATGATATTTTGTGACTCGAGCTATGTTGTGAAATCCTGGCCTTAAATGGCAGTCTTCTTCGTGATCCTTATTCTGGTCCTTGTCCTTGTTGTGGTCCTTGTAACAATTCTTGTACTATTTCTCATGTTATGTATCGTTACGTCGATATCGAGTGAACCGCGCTGTAGAACTTTAACTTCCGACGACCAAGAATCGTCTCATTCTTTTTAAGGGTAACTGTACATCAAATATCAGCATTTGCAATCATGAAGTAAAACTTGCTGTAACAAATGTAAAATCTCTTAGAAATCAGGAAACTGTTGAGGAGTGCATCAAAGATGCCAAGGCACTCAGGCAGGATCAGGATAATTTATGACACTACAAGTCCTAGCTTTTGAAATAATTGATACCATAGTGATACGGATGGAATCGAGATTTGAAGATCTTAAAATCTTTAATTTTGTTGAATTACTCGATGAAAAACAGTTCCCTGCTTATAGATCAGTGTTTCCTTCACTTAAGTTGAGTGCATTGGTAAAAAGTATCCATACTTTGACAGTGAACAGCTTCAAAATGAACGAACGTTTATTCTGACCAAACAAAGCATTTGCCTGCAGGTTTGTTGCTGAAATATTTTTTTTACAATGGCCTATCTATCAAGAAACAGTGCGGCTCATAAGACTGATTCTCACCTTCCCTGTATCTGCTGCGTCGAGTAAACGAAGTTTGAGTGCACTGAAGAGAGTTAAGGCATTTTTAAGGAACTCCATGTCAGATTCTTCTGAGCAGTTCGAGTATTCTGGCTATTGAGAAGGGTTTGTTGAACAGTCTTTCCAGGGACGACATCTTCAAAGAACGCATCATTGACATCTTTGCAGAGCGAAAAACACGCTGACTGGAATTTATCTACAAAAATATAAGGTATGAACTTTAGAATACCCAGTTACATGAATGTAGCTTCGCCACTGGAAAACAACTATAAAACTTATGATAAGTCTAATGTCTTAAGTTAGCTTCTGGTATTCCTATTTCCCTCGCAGAAAACCTAGCAACTCTGGTGACAGCAGAAACACGGTATTAAAGGTATCTCGTGAAGGAAGTTTTGTTTCTATAAACAAAAACATTTAGCTTTCGGATTCGCAATACAACTCGTATTCAAATAGCGGTTTCGAAATCCCGCGCGTTTTGTACCTAACAAATGGCGGCTTTCCGCTGCTTCAATTTGGGAAAATATTTCTCACTTCTCCGCTACGGCGTGGTAGGGGCTCGAAACCAGCGCACAACTGCATTGTGGCTCCTCACTGATACTGTTTCAAACCAGGCTCGCTGCAGCAGATAGAGAAAGCATATGCGCATGCGCCAACCGGAGTGCTTGCATACGTCACTAATGCTAGACAGCTCTGTGAAGAGCCTAGACTCTGAACATGTTGCCGACCTGGATGTCTCAAGCGGTAGGGCCACGGCATGTCTCTATCGCTTGGTCCGAAAGGTTGTGGGTTCGAGTCCTGCCTTGGGCATGGGTGTTGTGTACGTACTAGTTTAAGAAAGCTGAGAAATAGAAAAAGGTAATAGAAAGGGTCACGAAAAAAAAAAAAAAGAAAAACGTGTCATTCAGCGTTACCAACCTCAATACTAGCGAGTCTACTACAAACGGCCCAAAATTCAGCTACAAATACCAAAATGAAGCCACTCACATTCAGAAATAGAATCCATGGCCTATGCTATAGTTACAATGTTGGAAGGCAGATGTGTTGGATATGTCATTCATTAATTTAGGGCCAGTTCATTTTTATTGCATAGACGACTCCCAATAAGGACACTGTCAGGTGTCGGCGAATTCACGAATCCAGGAATTGACCGTTAAACAATGGACGCTATTCACATAATAGGAAAAGAAAACTGAAAATAATAAAATTTTCCTTGCCATAAATAATGGTCGCAGCTTCCGGAATTCAGTCCTACCATAAATTTTCTATTATGTATTCGTAATTTTTTTGAGGAAGCGAGAAACTTCTTACGGCTATTAGAGTGTGAGAAAATAAAATTTGATAGAAGAACGTGTTTACACATAAAATTGAGTATTCACAAATTGTCATTCGATCGAATCTCATTCGGCTACATTTTGCCATTCGACTACGACCATTCTGCTAAAAGCTACGTTTATCCGAATTCGGCCACGGTTGGCAACGTTGCAATCTGTCAGTGTGTGAGAAATTATGGTATTAAAAAAAAGTATCGCAGATCTTTTTGGCCCCTGAAATTTTAAATGTTAAGCAAAGAAGCGAGTCACTATCCAACTTGTATGTCTCCCAACCAGCTGCAGCCCCCTACAGACACCATCTTGCCAAACGCCGTGACAGTAAAAGTACACTCAGAACTCGTGTAAATTGACCTATAATGCCGATAAGTTAAGAAAACCAAATCTAATAAAACGTTACAGACTGTGCGTTTATTGTTATTGTTATTGTTAGAAAATTTTGCCACTACACTATCACTACTGCTTTCATTGTAATTTGTTATTATTATGATCTCCATCCTATCTATCCTCTTATCATTGTGACTTCTATGTATATAGTTATCTTCCCCATAGAAAATTAAATTATGGTTTATTTAACGACGCTCGCAATTGCGGAAAAAATTATTTGTTTACATTGACCACTTATACATTGTGTTGCAAATAAAGTGTAGGGGAAGTTGCCCTAGTAACGGTCACTTAAGCCTTTATCATTATTTGAGGTAAATCTGTTAATGAAGTTAAACAAAATTGAATTCTAAGATATGGGATAACGTGAAAAATAAGTCAGTACAAGAATTGTAACAAATAACTGACGTTTAATTACCCATGATTTAATGTTTCCTAAACTGTTGAGATAATGACTTTCAAAAAACTGTTCCCAGTACCGGTCACGTTGGTTTACATGAAAAAACAAAGGTATGACTGAAGAGTTATACAAAATTTAAATGAAAATAATAAAATTATGTCTATTCTCTTGATATGTATCACTCTTAGTCATTTCTCGCAATTCTCACATACAAAATAGACTATTTGGTCACTGTCTACCACAACACTTGCAACACTGCACCCAATCCTCCTCAAAAGATTTGCCACAAATAATGCATTCAGTTTCCTCGGTATCATTTTTGTCTTTTTTGTTTACTTCATTTTCATTCCCAAGCTGAAGTTTACGTTTGGTAGGCCTACCGCCTGAAATTGCCTTCTTCTTAGGGTCATTTTTTTCCACACAACGCTATTTGTTTCTTCTGTCGCTTGATTTTCTCCTTTTATTCTAACATATTTATAAAGGGGATGGACGTTAGAATTGCAGTTTTTCTCCTCTTCTTTTTCTGTTGACGATTTTTCTCTGCAGGTCATCAGATACAGGAGAGACCTTAGCTATGGCCTTCTGGAAGTCTGTAGATCTAGACGTCGAAGGAACAGCCATGTCAACCACTGGATTTTTCGGAAGTGTCGGTAATGACTCTGGCAAAGAGTCGACATTGAAATCTGAAGACTCTGCTGAAGGTTTGCCACGTTCACCTCCCTCTGCCACTTTTCTTGTGTTTGACGCTGGTAGGAAATCCAGTTCTCAAAATATATTCCTGTTGAAAGGATATATCCCTGTACATTGGAATCCTGACTTTGCCAATTCCATCCTGCATATTTTGGTGAACGCAGTTCCTACTAATCCGCAGATGTCTTTGTCAGTGATTTTCAATCCCAGTTTTCCATACTTGCTCATCCACTCTTCACAAGCTTGCATTGTATGCAGATTTGAAATGCCTCATGACTGCACGATCCAGAGGCTGGAGTTTGTGTGTTGTTTGTGGGGGAAGGCTCAACATATGGACGTGATGCTTTTTGGCAAGAATAATATCTTGAAGATCTTTGTGTGTACTATGGCCATCTAAGATGAGCAGAACTGGAGTTTGCTCTGTAGGATTTACTCTCTCAATGAAAGCCTTCAGCCATTTAATAAATCCTGAAACCGAAATCCAGCCGCTTTCTTGAGCATCAAAAATGCTACCATCTTTCATCAGCTGTGGATTCATTCGAATCTTCGGAAATACAAATAAAGGCGAGATGAATTGGTCACCAGCAGTATTGATGCAAAGCATCACTGTGATATTCCTGGCCCGTTCACCTGATGTTAGCTTGCTTTGGCTACTTGTTTTTTCCCCTTAATGGACAACACTTTCTGAGAATTTGAATGTACAACACTGACACCCATCTCGTCGCAATTGACTATCTTGTTTGGAGGGAATGAGTACTTATCCATAAGTTCTTCTAATTTGTCAAAAAAGCATCTACTTGCTCCTTGTTAAAGCCTTGAGCTTTCTGCAGGCTTGTTGACTGAGCACAACGCAGAGAAAATTCGGGATGCCGCTTTATAAATCCCCTATAAAACATGTTCCCTGCAGTTTTCTTTATTTTATTGTTTCGGTGGGGCAATTTGAAATGCTCAGCCAGAGCATAGGCTAGCTTTAAGAATTCAGTTTTATTTACAGGCAAGAAACAGCTATCAAGATATTTGAGATACGAAACAAGTTCGCCCTCTAGTTCATCACCAAAGGTTTGTTTAAACCTTCCCATTGAGGGTGCAATTTGAATGCATTTCTCCTCTTTAAGAGCACATACACTGTCACTCAAAGTGCTCAGAGAAGCGACCAGCTGCTTCCCTCAAAGTCAATTTTCCCGCCATCATACCATCAACGGCCATTTTCATGTTTTTTCATCCCATTTTCCTTTCTTGGTTGCTGCCATCTTGACAATAATCCCTGAAATGTACAATAAGTTTACTACAGTTGTTACGAGACTTTCTGCATGACCGGTATTAGGAACAGACATAGTGACCGGCCCTAGGGCAAGAAAAGGGTTATAAAGATAATGACAAATGAATTATATATAACAAAATTTTTCGTAATGTAAGCACATTAAATCATTGCTTAGGTATGTTAAGTATATAATAAAATATAATAGATAAGAACAACTCACCTAAACACAATCAGTAATGGTCCAAACGTTAACAGCGTAATACAAAAACCACGTGGCGCTCACTTCACAAAGGTTTCCTTCAGACTGGCGAGGCAAACACTGAACCCTATGCGAGGAACCAAGTTCCTTTGTCACCGGCTACCACTTCATAACGGGTTGCTTCTCCTATATAGCTCATAAATGTGTAACTAGCTGGTGACCGGTATTATGGTCTGACCGATAATAGGGCAACCTCCCCTACATCAAATATCAGAATTTGCTATCATGAAGTGAAACTTGCTGTAACAAATGTAAAATCTCTTAGAAATCAGGAAACTGTTGAGGAGTGCATCAAAGATGCCAAGGCACTCAGGCAGGATCAGGATAATTTATGACACTACAAGTCCTAGCTTTTGAAATAATTGATACCATAGTGATACAGATGGAATCGAGATTTGAAGATCTTAAAAACTTTAATTTTGTTGAATTACTCGATGAAAAATAGTTCCCTGCTTATACTGCTCATAGATCAGTGTTTCCGTCACTTAAGTTGAGTGCATTGGTAAAAAAAGTATCCATACTTTGACAGTGAACAGCTTCAAAATGAACTAACGAACGTTTATTCTGACCAACAAAGCATTTGCCTGCAGGTTTGTTGCTGAACTATTTTTTTAATAATGGCCTATCCATCAAGAAACAGTGCGGCTCATAAGACTGATTCTCACCTTCTCTGTATCTACTGCGTCGAGTGAAGTATGAGTGCACTGAAGAGAGTTAAGACATTTTTAAGGAACTCCATGTCAGATTTTAGACTGAGCAATTTGAGTACTCTGGCTATTGAGAAGGGTTTGTTAAGCAGTCTTTCCAGGGACGACATCTTCAAAGAACGCATCATTGACATCTTTGCAGCGCGAAAAACACGCCGACTGGAATTTATCTACAAAAAAATATAAGGTTTGAACTTTAGAATACCCAGTTGCATAAATGTAGCTTCGCCACTGCTAAATAGTAGTTCTTACAGCATAACTTAACCCCTTACCGCATTCTGGGACAGATATGGCACATACCCATTTTATATTCATATAATTTATAATATAAGCATACAGTATTAAATAATGTATGCTTTTATCAAAGTGCATACTGGGACAGATATGACAAACTGTCAAGAATTGGATTTGACCATATGTGACATCAGTTGAGAAAGAAAGAACTGCTTAAGTTATTTGAATATTAAACCAGTGTGTGCAAGACTGTCCCATGCGATAAGGAGTTAACTTCAATTATGGCAGGGAAAGACAAAAATAGAAAATGGACAGTGAATGTTCTGTGTTTAAACAACAGTGGAGTTTGGACTATTTTATGATTAAAACTGGAAATAAAGTAACTATGCCTGTTTTGTAACGAATCAGTTGCTGTCTTTAAAGAATATGTCTGCAGGCATTATGAAATCAAACATTTTTCAAAATTTTCACAATTTACGGGGCAGGTATGGGATGATAAAATTTGAAGCAATGAGAAATGGACCATCATCTCAACAGAATATTTTCAAGAAACAGATCAGACAATGAAGCAACAAGAGTGGCTAATTTCGCATGAACTGGCGAAAAGGCAAACTTTTTAGTGAATGATAATGTTGGCAAAGGAGATTTATCCTGAGAAAGTACATTTATTTAAGAACAATTAGACTAGCCGGCATTTCAGAAGACGGTCAGCTGCTATATGCGCCATAGCATTTCTGGTATGTGACGTCACAAGCTTGTACAGTATAACCTATCGGAATCAGTCTATAACAAGTACTTCCCAAGTTCGTTTGTTCACGTGTCAGTGTTTCAATACATTGAATAAGTAAAACTAACATTTACTGTGTGTAAAAGATAAATAAATGGAATAAGAGACTGTAAAAAGACAAGTATTGCACAGGCAGGCGCGGAAAATAGTGTTTAAGGTGTATAATTATTTTCAAAACGATGACGGGCAGAACGCTGCCGGCCATCTTGATGCTGACTGTAACGTTGCCAATGCTCGAGAAACGACTGCAGAAATATGTGGTGTGGGATTGAGAACCGTGCAAAGAATATTGTTAGTGAAGGAAAGAGGGTTTGTTTGGTGTCATGCTACAGTATAATCAACGGCCAAGGTCTTTTTGTCTTTTTATAATTTGAATTGCCAAAAACAAACTTGCCAGTTTAATGAAAAAAGAAAGCAGTTTGAAAGTGTTGGTTTTAGCTCAATAAAACACAAAGTTTGAATACCAATGTTATTTATGAGCTTTGTTCATTAGACTTAATTTAAACTTATGTGACTATCCGTGATTCTTTCTCGGATGGTTAATGTGGCCCTTGCTATGAAAAATTTGGCAGGCCCTGGAGTAGATGAATCTGAAGGTCACGGCCTACTACCAATCAAGTAGGCTGTGCTGAAGGTATAGAAATAGCGACTTATACAATTCACTTGTTGGCAACACTGCATTCCGCTGCGATGGCTTAGTGCACACATGTGTTAAGTAGTCTATAGAGAAGGGAAAAGTTGTTATTTTTTCCTAACAGTTCCATGAAAATACTAGGTTTCAAATAACAGTACCACCATATATTATATACGCCGAAGTTCGATCCACAGCACCGGATCGAATCCCTCTACTCCAGTGTTTTTCCCTTTATGGCCTAACTCCATGTTGTTCATTTATTTTATTTTATTGGGTTATTTTACGACGCTGTATCAACATCTAGGTTATTTAGCGTCTGAATGAAATGAAGGTGATAATGCCGGTGAAATGAGGTCGGAGTCCAGCACCGAAAGTTACCCAGCATTTGTTCGTATTGGATTGAGGGAAAGCCCCGGAAAAAGCTCAACCAGGTAACTTGCCCCGACCGGGATTCGAACCCGGGCCACCAGGTTTCGCGGCCAGACGCGCTGACCATTACTCCACAGGTGTGGACCCATGTTGTTTCCATAATACATAAATTTTGTAGGATCAGAAATTAATCTTTACACACGCACGCATAATTTGGAAACTGCACCAAAATAAAACACCAGGAATGCACGAAACTCCTCCGGAGTCAAGTCCCTAAATTCAGTTCTGTCATTCGGTGAAGTGTATGACACAATTTATTTATGTTAAAACTCTTTAGTCAAAGTAGTTTATGCAAACATTTGGGTAAAAAAGTGCAAAAGTATAGATTTAAGACCATGAGAAAGTCCAGAAGTCATACTGATAGTATTGACACCACGATACCAGTCACATTATATTTATGCACGACGCCAGTTCAGGATTGAAAGATGGTATTAATTTTGTCCCTGCAAATTGTTAAGAGTAGCCAGATCTAGTGACGAAACTCGTAAGCAACGGTTGTCATAATGTAGTTCCATAACATCGAGTATTTTGTAACAGCTAGGATTTTGCCATGTATTATGGATCCCTATCACCACGGCATGGTGTGTCCTTAGGTTGCAGATCGAGGATTAGGCCTCCAGATATGGAGGGTAGCTGTGAATTTATATTGAATAAGCTGTCGCGGACAGCCGATGGTGGGTGGTCCTCCAGCTTGGGGGTTGGGCGAAGTGCTAACACCGTAAAAAACAGCTTGTTACGAAACCCTCAAATAAGCCTCGCAATAGGACTGATTCTCTGGCACGACCACAGCAAAGGAATAAGGTTTTGAGATTTGGTACTTGGAATGTTACAAGAACAGGAGGGGTAACATTAGTAGCAAAAGAACTAGCTAGATATACAATAGACTTTGTGGGAGTATAGGAGATTTTGTTAGATGGTAATGGCATAACACAAATAGGAGATTACTTGTTGTATTATGGGAAAGGAAACAATAATCACCAATTAGGAACAGGATTCTTTATCCATAAAAGGTCGAATTTATCAGTGATAGGTTATCGTATTTAGTACTTAAGGGTAGATGGTGCGATATCATAGTTATAAATGCTCACACCCCTACAGAAGCGAAAGACGACCATATAACGGATAGCTTCTGTGAGGAACTGGAACACACTTTTGATCAGTTACCTAGATATCATATGAAAATTTTACTGGGGATTTCAATTCTAAAGTAGGACTGGAGGATATTTTTAAACCGACTATTGGAAAATAGAGTCTACACGTAACTAGTAATGATAATGGAGTTAGGCTAGCCAACTTTACCACAAAAAATTTAATTGTCAAAAGTACAACATTCCTCCATAAGGATATACATAATATACTTGGACTTCTCCTGATGGATTGACACATAACCAGATAGATCACATCTTGATGGATAAAAGAAGATATACTAGTATAGTAGATATTTAAACTTTCAGGGGGGCAGACTGTAATTCTGACCATAATTTGGTAATTGGAGAACTAAGAGAAAGTCTATCAGTAGCCAAGCGAGTAGAGCAACAAGTCAATATCAGAAGATTCAATATTCCGAAATTAAAGGACGAGGAAACTAAGCAACATTATCAGGTCGAAATTTCAAATAGGTTTGCCGTAATAGGAAGTTCCGACGAATTGAGGAAGAGTTAGATGTTAATAGCGTGTGGGAAAATATCCGAGATAATATCAAAATTGCAGCTGAACAGACCATAGGTTGTTATGAAACTAAGAAAAAGAAACCGTGGTTTGATGAAGATTGTTGCATGGTAGTAGAAAGAAGGAAACAGGCAAAATTGAAATTCTTACAGGATCCAGTTGAGGCGAATAGAGATAATTATTTCAATAAAAGACGGGAAGCAAATCGTACACATAGGAATAAAAAGAGAGATTACTTGAAGGAAAAACTGAATGAGGTAGAAACAAATAGTAAAAATAAAAACATTAGAGATTTATATAAGGGCATAAAGGAATTCAAGAATGGATATCAGACAGGGTAAACGTGATCAAGGATGAGAATGGTGACTTGCTTGCAGACTCTCATTCAATCTTGAACAGATGGAAAAACTATTTTGGGCAACTATTAAAAATACGTAGGCCAAATAGAAATGATGGGGACGAAATTGAAATACAAACTGCTGAGCCATTTATACCCGAACCCACACTTTCTGAAGTCGAATTTGCGATAGAAAATCTGAAAAATTATAAGTCTCCAGGTATCGATCAAATTCCAGCAGAATTAATACACTAGGGTGGAAGCGCATTATCTAACGAAATCTATAGGCCCTAAGCTTGTACTTGCTATTGCGAAAAGGAAATTGTACCGGAACAATGGAAGGAGTCCATAATCGTATCTATCTTTAAGAAGGAGGACAAGACTAACTGTAGTAACTTTCGAGGAATATCACTTTTGTTGACATCGTACAAAATTTTGTCCAATATTCTTTTGAGAAGATTAACTCCATATGTAGATGAAATGGATCATCAGTGTGGTTTTAGGCGTAATAGATCGACTATTGATCAGATTTTTGTATTCGACAGATAATGGAGAAAAATGGGAGTATAAGGGTACAGTGCATCAGTTATTCATATATTTAAAAAAGGCATATGACTCGGTTAAGAAAAAGTTTCATATGATATTCTTATTGAATTTGATATTCCCAAGAAACAAGTTCGATTACTTTTTAACTTTGCTCTAGAGTATGCCATTAGGAAAGTCCAGGATAACAGAGAGGGTTTGGAATTAAACGTATTATATCAGCTGCTTGTCTATGCGGATGACGTGAATATGTTAGAAGAAAATCCACAAGCGATTAGGGAAAATACGGGAATTTTACTTGACGCAAGTAAAGAGGTAGGTTTGGAAGTAAATCCCGAAAAGACAAAGTATTTGATTATGTCTCGTGACGAGAATACTGTACGAAATGGAAATATAAAAATTGGAAATTTATCTTTTGAAGAGGTGGAAAAATTCAAATACCTCGGAGCAACAGTAACCAATATAAATGATACTCGGGAGAAAATTAAACACACAATAAATATGGGAAATGCCTGTTATTATTCGGTTGAGAAGCTTTTATCATCCAGTCTGCTGTCAAAAAATCTGAAAGTTAGAATTTATAAAACAGTTATATTACCGGTTGTTCTTTATGGTTGTGAAATTTGGACTCTCACTTTGAGAGAGAAACATAGGTTAAGGGTGTTGGAGAATAAATTGCTTAGGAAAATATTTGGGGCTAAGAGGGATGAAGTTACAGGAGAATGGAGAAAGTTACGCAACACAACTGCACACATTGTATTCTTCACCTGCCATAATTAGGAACATTAAATCCAGACTTTTGAGATGGGCAGGGCATGTAGCACGTATGGGCGAATTCATAAATGCATATGGAGTGTTAGTTGGGAGGCCGGAGGCAAAAAGACCTCTGGGGAGGCTGAGACGTAGATGGGAAGATAATATTAAAATGGATTTGAGGGAGGTGCATAAAGCTCATTGGAAGAGCCACGCACGTGTTCGATTCCAGGTAAAACTTTTTTTTATTGAGGTGTAATTAATTTCTTCAGAGTTCCTCGATTGTCTAATTTGTCGAAAAATATGGAATAATTTATGCCCAATTTCTGTGTCTTACAAGTGGAGTGAACCTCGTCAAAAAATAATAAAATAATTCTTACTTGGAAGTTAAAAGTTTTTTCCCTCAAACAAAAATCATAAGAAACAAAAAGAGACCTATTAACTTAAAATCTTGTCCACATGCCATCAGCTTCTATTACAGCTCTAAGTCAAATTCGGCATGGATGTCACGAGATTGTGGAATAAGTTCTGATCCCCGGCAAGATCTTCCCAGGTGTCAAAAATTTGATTCCACAATTCGTCTCGATTTCGAGGGCGTCGGTGGGCATAGGTGGCTATTCTTCTCTTTTTCAATTCCGCCCATAAATTTTCGATGACATTAAAATCAGGTGACTTCGGAGGCCAATTAATGATTTCGATCTCGGGTCGCCTTTGAAACCATCTTTGAATGCTTGCGGCATATTGCACGGGATGGTTATCCTGCTGGAACAGCAATGTTCCTTCGGGAAAACGTTCTCGAGCGGAAAGAAGGAATATATTTTCCAGAATGTGCTCGTAAGTTCCGCATTAAACCGGCCTTCGATGCGTTCTATAACGCCAGGTCCATCGTAAGACATCCATGTATCTTACATTAAATTTTAAGAGTTAATATATCTCACTATAAAATAATTGTGTATTTATATGTTTAGACATTACCTACTTCATTGATCATTCATTATATTTCTTGAATGCATGGTACAGGTTTTATTGTAACCGCAATATACTGCTCAGTGTTTACATAAGAGGCATACTCCATCCGTCGCACGCCCCCTTCTCATACAGTCTATACCGCGTGCGCAGTAAACCTTGCGATTCTCGTGGCAATTCCACGAAGTCTAATTATTATTATTATTATTATTATTATTATTATTATTATTATTATTATTATTATTATTATTATTATTATTATTGCGGGCTTGTCGGTTAATAGACAGGCTTTCCATTAATAATGTAACATAATAGTAGGACGAATTGAAACATCAGTCATATGATCAACAATGATATTACATAGTCTGCAGTCATTAGTTCTTTTTTACTTCTACATGGTACACTTTTAACATGCAATCAAGCAACTTGTTTTGAATCATTTTAGAAGTACTCTTAAATGATGCTGTTGACTTGGTTAAGTGATCTTTTAACTTTTCAAGTCTTTATCTAACTCAGAACAGAGGTGAGCTAATTCACGAAACACGCCCCTGTATTCTGAGTCGTCGGATTAATCGTGCCTTCTTAATGCTAAATCTACTGCCACATAAAATTTTATACAATTTATTATTAAATTTAGGACACAGGTCTAGTTGTTTTCCTCAACTTTCTCGTTGTGTTTTGCAGTCGCGAGTCTGTAGTGTAGGCTAATTTTAACTAAATTTCATTATTCGTAATTGATTAAATGGCGATCTTACTCGTGTTAATTATGTAAGTATGTGCGGCTTACAGCTGTTTCGGTCCTACTTGACACCAGATCCTTCTGTGTCTCGGCGCCATCTCAACGTTGCTGCTGTTGTATGGGTGCGTTCGTATGATGAAGAGTTGTGTCAAATAGTGTGTGTGTTCTGAAATTGATCTGTGTGTTGGGAATTTTATTAGGGTGTGTTTTAGTGTGTCTGTATGTTTCATATTGTTCTAGTGTGTTAAGGTTTTGGCAAGTTCGCCGTTTAATTAATTATTTATATTCAAGAGTTAAAAGTAGTGTACGAAAGATTCAACATGGATTATCAAGACAATTCAATATTCGCTTTAACGAGCATAGACAAACTGAAGACGGTGTTTGTATGAATCTTTGATTTTTTATGAGTTTTATTTTATCCCTTAGACCTAAGTGTTGTAAATCTGTAACACCCAATTTTTAACTAGTAATGTTCACCTCGGAACAGAACACACGGGAAACAGAAGAACGCATTCTCCATATCTCATCCACACAATTAGTTGTTTTTTTATAATAAACATCCAAGTTGAATTTGCCAGATCTGTTAACTTTAGCACTTTGCCGTTTTCGGCGAATATTTAAATGCCGTGTAAGTCTATTATTTAACATGAAGTAAGTTTTGAATGTTAATATTGAAAACGGAGATTTTAATAAAGAGATAACTGAATTAATTTCTTCACAACATTACATAACACGATAACACTTCACAGGTTTACAGTTTCGCACTACAGTTAGAAATATACTGAAAGAAAAGCATTCTTAAACAGAGTATTTTAAGAAACCGAAAGAGATTTTATCTTATTTTTGCATTCTTCCCTCTAAGAAACTTATTCTGACAAAGCGGGAGGACAGATAGAGTGCGAGGAGTAAGGAATTGAGATAGCAAATGGGGTTGTATACACCTATCAAACCATTTAAAAACGAGAGCGGTAAACTGTGCCTGGCACATTTCAGATGCTTGGAATGGACGAGAGAAGATGAACATTGCGCGCGCACCCCATTATATTTCTTATGAGATGTAGTGCCTGGCTCAGATCTATGCTGCAAACACTGGTTACGAGGTTGGCGGCAATGTTTGCAAGTACAAGCGTACCAACTTATTTCTCTTTGGATTTGCGCGGAAAATATGAATTCTCTTTTTCTCTCTCGTGTTCTGGTAGTGCCATGGCACGATGGCACTGCCTCTAAAGCCACCCCTGATAAAGAACAACATATATTTCTCTAAAATGTAGTGTATTTGCATTAATAAAATTTAAAATAATGATTATGAGACACTTCAGACATAATTCACTTGCGAGTTAAGGTGTAATATTATTTTTGGTGTGAAAATTATGTTGTTCGTATGTGTAATACCTGCCTTTATTTCTATTAAATATTGCGAAATTCTTGTACATTCATTATATAATATTTCACTGATCTCCATACACTGAAATAGAAAACCCGAACATAAATTACGGGCTGGTCTAGATCGAAAAGGCATTGACTGTGCCGTATTTCGCACTGTTGTGAAAAGTTGTGTAAACTGTGAAATGTTCGTTATCGGTTGTATGTACCGGTAACGGAGTGGATGGGTGAGTGTGCCGGTGACGGAATGGATGGTTGAGAGTATTGGTGACGGAGTGGATGGGTGAGAGTATCGGTGACGCAGTGAAATAGTGTCAGTGAAGGAGTAGATGAGTGAGTGTACCGGTGACGTAATGGATAAGTGAGTGTTCCGGTGGCAGAGTGGATGAGTAAGTGTACCGGTGACGAAGTGGATAAGTGAGTATGCCGGTGACGGAGTGGATGAGTGAATATGCCGGTGACGGAATGGATGGTTGAGAGTATTGGTGACGGAGTGAATGGTTGAGAGTATCGGTGACGCAGTGAAATAGTGTCAGTGAAGGAGTAGATGAGTGAGTGTACCGGTGACGTAGTGGATAAGTGAGTGTTCCGGTGGCAGAGTGGATGAGTAAGTGTACCGGTGACGAAGTGGATAAGTGAGTATGCCGGTGACTGAGTGGATGAGTGAGTGTACCGGTGACGTAGAGGATAATTGAGCATGCCGGTGGATGAGTGAGTGTACCGGTGACGTAGTGGATAAGTGAGTGTTCCGGTGGCAGAGTGGATGAGTAAGTGTACCGGTGACGTAGTGGATAAGTGAGTGTGTCGGTGACAGAGTGGATGAGTGAGTGTACCGGTGACATAGTGGACAAGTGAGTATGCCGGTGACTGAGTGGATGAGTGAGTGTACCGGTGACGTAGAGAATAATTGAGTATGCCGGTGACGGAGGGATGAGTGAGTGTACCGGTGACAGAATGGATGCGTGAGTGTACCGGTGACGTAGAGGATAAATGAGTGTGCCGGTGACAGAGTGGATGAGTGAATGTACCGGTGACGGAGTGGATGAGTGAGTATGCCGGTGACGGAATGGATGGTTGAGAGTATTGGTGACGGAGTGGATGGGTGAGAGTATCGGTGACGCAGTGAAATAGTGAGTGTCAGTGAAGGAGTAGATGAGTGAGCGTACCGGTGACTGAGTGGCTTAATGGGTGTATCGTGACGGAGTGGCTGAGTGAGTGTCCCTGTGACGGAGAGACTGAATGAGTTTGCCGGTGACAGTGACGGAGTGAATTTACTGCTGACGTAGTGACTGAGTGTACCAGTAACTGAGTGGTGAGTGTCGCGTTGACTGCGTGAGCGGAGAGGTGATGGAGTGATTGAGTTTACCTGTGATGGAATGGCTGAGTGGATTTATACTGTAGATGATACTAGTACATTAGTGATCCATGAGTAGCAGGTTGGCATTGTCCTGGTAACGTAATGACTCGGTTAACGCGTGATAGAGTGGTGGAATCTGTGCACGAGTGGCAGGCTGCTAAGTGCACGGATAACTGAGACACTGCATATGTGGCGAAGCGTGTAGGCGAGTGAGTGAAGTATCGGTAATTATATGTTTTCAATTTCCTCAAACTGAAAATAAATTGTAGCTACACTTCTTTGTCAGAGCTCGAATTCACACTTTCGTGTAACTGGTTATTCTCGTAAGCCCCATTCTTGTACAGTACGGTACCCAGTTCAGTATATAAATCGCTAGTTTTGTTAATCCTGTCGTGAATACAGAAAGAAAAGGAATTCCCCCACTTGATAAACGAGCCTCAGAGCAGGAAATCTGCACCATCTGCAGGCGGTGCCTAGAACTGAAGCCATCGTGCCAGAATCTTATCACACTTCAGATTAGTGAAGCCGGCGGGAGGCATGGCAGGAGCCGAAGTGTGGATTGTGTTACTATTCGTGAAGTTAGCGATTTGTGCAGGTACGTAGAAGCTTCTGCATACAACCACTCTCGCTGTCACTTTCTTACTTGGCAGTCGGCCAACAGCAACTGTGTCCAAAACAATTACCCACATATTTTCCTCACCGTCTTTGCTCTCATACCGTACCTCCTCCATGTAAATTTGTTTCATTGTTCCTCATTTGCAAACTCGTTAAAAATAAAATACCTCTACCTAGTATACCATAGAGAGAAATCTAGTTTTAAGTGTTTCTAATGGAGCCGTGTAAGTTTCATATATTTTTTTCTCGAGAAAAATATTTAATTTTTGTTCAACCAATTCACGACTGTGCCATTACTTTTAAACGTGTTAAATTGCTGAGCGTACAATGCGGATAATTTATATTATCATTAGTTGATTACTTAAGGAGTTAGGTACAACTTACAGCAGTAAAATGTTTGGAAATATTCAAACTTTTTTTCCTCTATTATTGTATGTTGTACAATAATGAAAATTGGTATGCGTAAACCACTGCCCTTCTGCTATATGAAAAAAATAATTTTACGACTAAAAAAATTATTTATGTATTTATTTCAAAATTCTGTGCAGTAATAAAGCGTTTCCCTGATAACTCATAAACTTGTTAACTTTTTCATGTTCTCTCTCTTTTATTTTATTACTGAAACTCATGTTTACAATATCATGCTCTTTCAACTACATTCCTTAATAAATATATTTTTTTATTTTGTGTTATACAAGAAAACACTGATATTTGACCATTTTTTAAAATGAATTTATTTTTATCAGACAATATCAAAGATAGAGAAGTGATCTTGCATCATATTGTAAATATTACGTGCATAAATACACACAAAAAATTCCATCACAGAATGTTGGATAGTTTTTGAGTTATGTGGGAAACGCTCGCTTCATCACTGCACAGTGAACTGAATTTTGAAAAAAAAAAAATGCAAATCATTTTTTTAAATCGTAAAAATATTTTTTTATAGGGCGGAAGGACAGACTTTTACACATACTAGTTTTCATTATTGTTACAAGATATTTACAAGATACAGTAATGAGGAAAAAAATGTTGAATATTTCCAAAATTTTACTTGCTGTAAGCTGTACCTAACCTCTTAAATCTTTATAAAAGTCATTATTCCAGTACTTTCAGGAACTGATTTGATTTCTAAATAATATTGGAAACATCTCTCATTAAATGGCACTATACTATTCTTTCTTCTTAAACTATAGAAGGCTAAATATTACATGAAATGGAAATATAATGGAGCAGTGAGAATTGTAGGGATAGATTAATTATTACGATAAATTATACTCATTACCATATTAAGCCATTGTTAATGTCTCGTTTTCTCTTAATAGATCCAACCGTAGTTTTGTCAATTGAAGGTTTTTTGTTAAACAGAGCGTTGTCCAGTGTTAGACAGATCGTATGTGAACTTTCTGGAAAGAAAAGATGTTAAACAAGTTTATTTTTGAGAATAATGGTACTCCTCATTCATTTTACCATTATTCCATTATCAGCATCTCATTATCTCACCGTTTCTAGATGACACTTGTAATTAGAAATTACAACATAATTATCCAGTTCGAATCCTCAGAACTATGCTTTCCATATTTTATTTGGTAGTAACAATTCTAATTTTGTTTGCGGGTTGTAATATGTACGTACTAGTGCCGTGCAATGTTCGAATATGAGAGGGGATATCAAGATACTACAAACTTCGTCCTACTCCATAGACATCCCAACAGTAGGTGGAAGTGAAGCACGTCAACTAAAATAACCAAATCTATTGAAAACCGGTAAGAGGCCTTTTGGTCGATTCATGTTTGCCGAGTCTCTGCAGAACTGAAGCTCCCTTTGCGTTTGTTCAATATTTCCCTTTCCTTACATATGTTCGGTGCCATTCTCTTCAGTTCCTACTTTTCCTGCGCCTTTATGCTTTATCTGGCACATATCTTGCGAAGTTATTCATAGTAATGAGTATAAGTAATTTTTCTTGTTTTTAATATGACTAAACATTAGTGCTGCTTATGATTAGGTTTTCTCCGGAGCGGTTGTTTGCGCGCTTTCAATCGGAGACCTCCGGTTACCTCCGATTGATGCCGCGCAGGTTGTATATGTGCTGTGGTGCAGACATACACTTTCCGCAGAGCATTCCTTTAATCGGATCAGGTAGTGATCGAGTCCGCTGACGTCCGCGTATCTTTTAAAATAAGTTCTTATTTCTTGTTGTTTAATCTCTCTTTTATGTCAATCTCTCTCCCTTTCTTCGGCTCTTTTTTTGTGTTGCTTAAAGTGCTACGTTAGCTGACAGATTTTTTTCTAGTTTTGAAATTCATAGTAATGTGGAAAGCCGTATTAGTTTTATGTCATTGATCAAATTAATAACATTCAATCTAACTGCAAAACTAACGCAGAAGTAAAGCTTTTCAGTAGCTAATGTAAACATTTATACTTTAATTCTTCTAGAAACTCTCGTTTAATCGCAAACAGGGTTTGTCAATTATTATTCTAATCGGTTTAGTTAACGTAAAATCTATTGAGGGAGCTTCAGAATGGAACAAAAGAAACGTGGGCTATCAATGGGATAAAGTTTACTGTCCAACATAATTTATTCAGATTCTTCACCGGACAGGATTGTGATTATTGTGTTAAAGGGTGTCAGTATTTGAACTGCCTCTTCTAAAACGCGCCACTCTTGCTCTGTAATAAAAATATAAGCGGATATCAACTTATGGATAATTGTAATTATATTATTACCAGATGTTTCTTCAATTTCATTCAGAAATATTTTAATCCAAACAGTAAAATATAACTCAAGTCGTCTTGTAAATATTTCATTTGTTTTTTTATTGCCTCGAAAGTTACGTTTTAGAGAAATTTCAAGACTTTTTCATAGACTGCGAGCCTTTGGGAACAATAGCACTAAAACAATTTAAAAAGAAATCGAATCCTATGTTTTGCGTAATTGTTTTCATCAAGTTCGCGATTGTGCGATCGCTTCAAATGGTCTAACAAATTCGAAGTTCCACCACCCTTAGAGTAAATTCGCCCACATAGTTTACAATATGCGACTTTATTATTACCTTCAACTAAATTAAAGAATTTCCATGCGACGGATATCCGATTTGATGCCATTTTATTCCACTCACAACGACCGTCAGTTCGTACGCGCCGGTCGTCCTTGAGCTAACTGTCGCTTCGCTCCGAACCCGCGCATCCCTCCTTATGTCCCCTGTTCCACCTACGGTAGTATCGGAGATCACCGGTGGAGAGCTTTATTCGTAATCTCCGATTCCTCCGCGGTAGTAGTCACTCCGATGAGCAGCACTGCTAAACATTCACACAAATATATGTATAAATAAATCAAACAAAATACATTTTAAAAAGTATATGTTCAAAGTACCGACTAATATTGTGCAATGTTCAAACATGAGAGAGGAAACCAAAACATTGCAAACTTCGTATTATTCCATATGAAAAAACTAATCGCAAGATATGTGCTCAAATCCTTAAGCGGTTTAAAATAGTGTCCTGCAATGTTCAAACATGAGAGACGTAACTAAGACATTGCAAACTTCGTCTTATTTTATATGAAAAAACTAATTGGAAGGTCTATGCTAAAACGTGAAGGGATGGGAGTGGAGGACAGCAAATATTTTATCGACGAATGTCGAACTTCGTCATAGGCGACTAACTTGAATCGTACATAGTGCCTGTAATACTTTCATCATCCGTATAGTCACATAAATATTGCTACAGAGAAACAGTGATTTATTTGAATATTACGTGAAGAATGTAATTATAGCTATTTTCTTTCGGTAATTGGTATAGTAACAACTGTCATGTATTTTAAAAACATAATGTGATGTACGTATATTTCTGTCGAAGTTTAATCATATTTTTGTAGTAAAAATTACCTCTTCTTACAACTAAATAAAACTTCCCAAGATTTGTTGTAAAAATCCTTACTCAGCTAAAAGCATGAAGGGTTGGGAGTAGAGTGTAAGAGAGGCCAACGAACTTCAAGGGCACAGATCATACAAGGGGCAAGACCAAGCGAGCGAGACAGATCCGCTTCTTCAAAGCAGACTTCGGTTCTTGTCACACTCGACAAACTTGAACCGAACATAGAGCATGAAATGCACGACACTAGTACGTACATTATACTCTGTTTTTTTTTTTTTTTTTTTTTTGCTTCCACGGTGATTGTGTTTAGAAGTAAAGTAATCATTATGACACAATGTACTAACATCTCCAGCGTTCTGGAACAACATAAGGTTTCGTCATCAGGGCAGCAGAGAAGACCTAAAGAGCAGTCTATTCTCTTGATCTCGTTATACGGGGTGATTATGAAGTCCCTATTCATTTTAGTGAAAATGACTGAAAATGACAAAAAGCTTTATGGAGGTAATAAACCCATACACATTACTACACAGCACTTTACCTCACTTCAACATGGGGTTAAATCTGGAGAACGCGGTGCCCACGTGCTTTGTGATCCTCTGCTTATCCAACTTCCTGAAAATATTTCGTTCAAGAAATAACGAACTATGTTCGCAAAATGTGGTGGTGCCCATCTAATCGAAACACAACGGTTTCCGTAATACCATCTTGCTGTAATTGAGGCATCAAAAATAGTTGCAACATGTCCAGATATGAGTTGCCTTTATTTGGTGACAAAGCCACAAGTGTGGAATGTTGCTTCATCGCTGAATAAGATATTTTTCATTAAATTTGCAGCCTGAACAAGATCATAGCACATTGCTTGACATGCAGAATAATTTTCAGTCTCAAGTGTATGCGGGACTTGAACACGACATGCACGTTTTTGCAACGAAAAGTGTAAAATATTCCTTGCAGTGGATTGTGTAACATCAAGTCGCTGAGACGCAGAGTCGATGCACATGTTCGTGATTTCTTCAACGAAATCTTTTCAGGAAGATGGATAGGCAAAGGATCATAACGCATATGGGCACCGCGTTCTCCAGACTTAACCTATGTTGAAGTGAGGTAATGTGCTGTATAGCAATGTGTGTGGATTTATTATCTTATTACCTCCATGAAACTTTTTGTCATTTTCGGCCGTTTTCACTAAAATGGATAGGGACTTCATAATCATTCTGTGTTTGATTTCTTCGAAATACTGAACGTAGCATAACAAAACAAACCGAACAATGTAGGTGATTCTTCAGATCGCTTCAATTGCCGTGATGATGAAACCTGTATGTATTCCGAAAGGATGTTAAGATGTTAAATTCCAGGACACCGTGGCATACCCAAAAATCTACATCTTGTAATATTGCTTTTAACAGTTTGTACATTACTGAATGTTCTCTGAACATATTATTGTGCACATAAATATATTTTTATGGAAAAATATTTTTCGTTTCTTATTTTCCTGTTTGCACAAGGAAATGTATATTTCATACTAGTAGTTTTCCTTGGTAGAACTTCTGACTTAAGCTTAATAAGGAAGTATTATTTTAAAAATAAATTTTACTTAAGCTTAATAAGGAAGTATTATCTTAAAATAAATTTTAAGGCCGGGTGGGTCAGTTGGTAGAACAATTGGCTACGAACTGGAAGGTCTTGTCTTCAATTCCGAATTGTGGCGGGATTTTTCTCTTTACCAAACCTTCCAAAACGACCCCGAGGTTAACTCGACCTCTTATAAAATTGAGTACTGTGTCTTTCTGGGGTGTTAAAGGCGATCGGAGCGTAATGCTGATCATACCACGTCATTCTAATGCCGAAGTCAAGAAAGCAAGAAGCTCTACTTCCATGCTCATCAAAAGCCTTCAGGAATACGTAGAGGGTATCTTTATTCATTTCAGTAGTTGATGCTTACGTAAATTTGGAAAACTGTGATTTTCTCGTCTCTTTAATGTGACAGTATCCGCAACTTCTTATGATATAGAAAAAAAACATTTTCACATTGTAAAATGCTCTTCAACAGACGTAGAATCTTCTCTGATGGAAACCTCGTAGACTCGCATTATATCCTTTAACAGCAAAAAAATAAGATAAGTCCATTGGTACATTGTTCTGTTACAATATCAACTGTAGTTACACGGTTAGTATGTTTTGTTGATAGGCCTATTTATTTTGTAGTTGAAAATCTTACTGCACACATCCGGGCACAAACCATAGCCACATCCTGTTGAACGAATCCTTGTTCCCAAGCTATGCACGTCATGATTTTGGGTTTAATAACTGAATTATAATTTTATTTCTCAGACATTTCGCAACTATTTAAAGAATTGGTTAAAATTTTGGGATATAACTTTGTAAATTTATCTTCTTTCACAAAATACCAAGTAGTTTAGAAACAAATAAATAAGTGTTATGTGAATGCAAAACTATAATAATGATCATGATCATAATAATAAACATCATGCAGTAATTCATCATCATAAGTCATCGCAAATTAAATATACTTAGGCCAATTACATATTTTAGACGGTAATTTTATACATCTTGATTACACAACTTTTAACACTGTATCACTTCCGAACTCAACTCAACTCAACTCAACTCAACTCAACTCAACTCAACTCAACTCAACTCAACTCAACTCAACTCAACTCAACTCAACTCAACTTCAAAACACACACACTCTTTGACTCTACACTATACCACAGGAACACACCCTCATAGGAAACAGAACAAGTGGCGTCAAGACTAACAACGACCAGTTCTGAAGATGACCCATAAATAGGTCGAAACATGTAAACGAGGTACGTTGAAATTTAACACAGGAAAGTCTTACCATACATATTCGGAGGTAATTCTATTATTGAACGGTTAAAGTTCTATTAATAAGTAAACAATTATGTATCACAAATTGGAATTACAAGTTTCGTCTAAAAATATGTTAAAATCAACATACATTTTTAAGACTAAATCCAAAGAATTATTATCGATACATATTTGAATATTTTTTAAATATCTGTAATATATTTCGCTTGTAGATATTTAAAATAAAAAAAAATCTTTTTAAACAAAATAATCTGGCCTCAATGAGGGTGACCGTAAGGATGCAGAATAGATTCTAGGGCTATAAATTTCTGCGTTTTATACGCTTTCTTTTTAATACAACTTCCTTTGGTAAAAAAAAATCCATTAAACTAGAAATCAGGCTTCAAGAAAATCTCTGTTTCTTATTAATTGCTTTCGTAACTTTAAAAACACAATTAAAATATCTGTAATATATTTCGCTTGTAGATATTTAAAATAAAAAATATCTTTTTAAACGAAATAATCTGCCCTCAATGAGGGTGACCATAAGGATCCAGAATAGAATCTAGGGCTATAAATTTCTGCGATTTATACGCTTTATTTTTAATACAACTTCCTTTGCTAAAGAAACATACATTAAACTAGAAATCAGGTTTCAAGAAAATCTCTATTTCGTATTAATTGCTTTCGTAACTTTAAAAACACAATTAATTTTCACAAAAAAATTGTAAAATTTAATATTTATTTATTTACTTAGTTACTTATTTACTTATTTATTTATTTACTTATTTACTTATTTTGCTAACAATTGTAACAGAAAGTATAATATATACAGAAAAGCTTTAGCTCGCCCCTCAAAGAGTAGAACTCGTGCTCAGGGGCGGTTTCCTGAATTGAAATTAAGAAGTATATATTACATGTTCCCCTTTTCAATTTCATCGAAAATCATCATCAGTAGCAGCATCCGCATCACAATTATCGCTGTCATCACTGTTGTCTACATACCAAATCATAATCACCGTATCATCATATCATTATTATAGCCTACCTATATAATGTATCACTACCACATTATTATATCACATCATTGTATTACCATATCACATCATCATTATATCACCATATCATATCGGCATTATATCACTATATCATCATATCATTATATCGCCGTAACATCACCACATCAACATCATATCACATCGTCTTAGCCACATGTGTAGCTGACTCGGAGTTGCGCTCGGGCGTGGGTTCTATTTCCGCTTGGATTGATTACCTGGTTGGGTTTTTTCCTAGATTTTCCCCAACCGTAAAGCAAATATCAGGTTATCTGTTTCGAATTCTCGGTCTCATCTCGTGAAATACCACCTCGCTATCACCAATTCCATCGACGCTAAATAACCCAGTAGTGGATGCAGCGTTATTAAATAACCAAGTAAAAAAATCATATTATGATCACGCCGTTATCTTATCAGCATCACTATTACGTCATTGCTATCGCGTAATCATCATGATTTATTTTTACGGACTGAATATTTTTGGCTATTTCGTCCCCACACGTATGAGGAACATTGACCGTAAGCTTTCAAATGTAGCGGAATGCCCTGAACATGAAGTCAGCATGGCATAGGATCATTGCTTTAGACTGCACAGGACAAAGAATGCATACCCAGTTATTATGAGAGGAAGATTAAACTGTACTTTTGTTCAGAGTAAAGTTATAGGTAGAAGAGGGCCAGCAGTACGTGTGTAATATGCATGTATATTGAAGGGCAACTAGCATATGTAAACCAGTATTTCACAGAGAAGAATGCTGAATAATGTTTTTCTACAAAATGTTAAACTCTTCCCCAGCATCACAACACTCTTGTTCCATGTTATCATGTTTTTGTAAATGATATGTGCTCCTGAATTGCGACCATGCAATGTAGAAATAAATACGTAAATATTGGTATAACTTAAATTAATCATTTTTAACTACGACGGGTACTTGTCTGTTCGTCATTCATCCATATGAAGTCAGTTGTATAGACCAGATTCCTGACGAAGTTTTGGCCCATGCTACGCCATAGGAGGCTGGTTTACACTACACCTGCGATGAAATGAGATAATTATGGAGATTTTAAAAAGAATTAGTGTACAAAATCCTTGTTCGCCCAATTCTGGAATATGGAGCAGTCTGTTGGGATCCGTACAGACAAAATCAAATCGATTCTATAGAAAAGGTCCAACGCAGGGTAGCAAAATATATAAAAATGGGAAAGGGACATGGCGAAGAGAGAGTAAAAGACTTAGGGTGGGTATTTCTCAAATCAAGGCGACGAAAAACCAGACTGACTGCATTGTTTAAGGCACAAATGGGACACAAAGCATGGACCGACATCAATGCTAGATTAGTGACACCATCATACTTAGGCAGGGTTGATCATATTAGGAAGTTTAAATGCAGAAAACAAAGAACAGACGTAGCAAAATTTTCATTTGCTAACCGCACAATAGTAGATTGGAACAGCATACCTGCGGCAGTCTTTCAGGATGGTCCTCTCAAAATCAATACATTTAAGGAAAGACTGAGAAGATTAGACTGAAAATGTAATTGTAGGTGCAGTGTAATTATCTAAGTTATGTAATTAATTAAGTTGATATGTAATTAATTAAGATATGTAATTAATTATGGTGATACGTAATTAATTAAGGTGATATGCAATTACTTACGTTAATAATAGTTAGGTTTAATAGGCTTATTGTAGACGTTATTATAGCGTAGTTTTCATTTATAGTCCTAGGTTTATTGCATCTATTTATTTATAGTTCGAATTAAATATAGGCCTTCGTTTATTTTATTTTTTGATTGCTGTAATTATTGTAAATGTTATTAATATAATTATTTTAATATTATTATGGTATATCAATGCCACCGGGTGTATACCCAATTGTAGTGTTAATGCATACACACATACATACATACATACATACATACATACATACATACATACATACATACATACATACATACATACATACATACATACATACATACATACATACATACATACATACATACATACGCCCACACCTGTGGAGTAACGGTCAGCGCGTCTGGCCATGAAACCAGGTGGCCTGGGTTCGAATCCCAGTCGGGGCAAGTTACCTGGTTGAGGTTTTTTCCGGGGTTTTCCCTCAACCCAATACGAGCAATACGGTGCTGGACCCCGGACTCATTTCACCGGTATTATCACCTTCATTTCATTCAGACGCTAAATAACCTAGATGTTGATACAGCGTCATAAAATAACCCAATAAAATAAAAAATACATACATACATACATACATACATACATACATACATACATACATACATACATACATACATACATACATACATACACCACAGGAGAACGGAGATCAAGGAGAAAACCCTGTGTTAATTGGACCACGGGCTTGTACAACACAAGTCATGAATCGGGAACACGTCGGAGATCGAACTCGGTCCACAGAATTAGTAAAGTGTTCTAGTCATTATACCACCGTGGCGGCATTTATTTTTGTTTCATGATTCACTAAATTTTTCGTCTTGTTATACATAGACCAGGGGGATGCAAAGCTATACTTCCACCAAAATCTCTAAATAATGTGTTCGCCGCCACAATACTTCGTCATAATACTAAGTAAAATGAGAAATTAGAAAATGATTTTTGTATCCTTGGTGACAGGTAACGTTTAAGGCCTACTACTTATACTCTAAGAACTCGAAAAAACAATAACATGTTTATCATCATCCGATGGTATTTGGTAAAGAATAAGCATATAAATGTAGACTAATATTTTAGCTCTTTGTAAAAATGAAAATTATTTCTTTATAAAGGTGTGCTTATTTGTACAAAGCCAAGTCTCGTAACGCTGCGAATAGCGAAGCAAATTTCCATTCCGTTTCGCACATTTTATTTACTTTGTATAGGAGTACGTTTATTTCTGAGAACGAGTGTCGTTATCATATTCGTGACGTGTTTTTTTTTTCTGAAAAAGTTATGACGCTTTCATTCATAAGAATACGGAGATCTTGAACAGCATTTATTATATTTACGTTCAAAGCGAAATATCCTCACTTTCAGAAGATGATCGGAAATATAATTTTTTTTTATACTTCACCTTCATTTTATAACTTTCCCATCCGCCTGTAAGAGTTGTAGCACTGTCCTGTAATTCAATAATATTTTATTTCAACAATTGTTTATTTCGAACAATGAAATATTAATACAGTAAACTATGTTGTTATAGTTTCTTCTTATCTCCTCTTTAATTGTCTCTTTTTTTTTTCTTCAATTTATTCTTAAAATAGATTTAGTTTGGATCAGCATCAATAACGTTACTCACCCTATCCTGAGCAACATTAATCCAGTCCCTATCACCATATCCCACCTCCCTCAATTCCATTTTAATAGTATCCTCCCACCTACGTCTCGGCATCCCCAAAGGTCTTATTCCCTCCTGCCTCCCAACTAACACTCTATATGCATTTCTAGATTCGCCAATAGGTACTACGTGCCCTGCCCATCTCAAACATCTGGATTTAATGTTCCTAATTATCTCAGGTGAAGAATACATTGCGAGCAGTTCTGCGTTGTGCAACTTTCTCCATTCTCCTGTAACTTCATCCCTCTTAGCTCCAAATATTTTCCTGAGAACCTTATTCTCAAACACCCTTAATCTCTGCTCCTCTCTCAAAGTGAGAGTCCAAGTTTCACAACCATACAGAACAACCGGTAATAGAATTGTTTTATAAATTCTAACTTTCACATTTTTTGAGAGAAGACTAGATGACAAAAGCTTCTCAACCGAATAATAACAGGCATTTCCCATATTTATTTTGCGTTTAATTTCCTCCCGAGTGTCATTTATATTTGTTACTGTTGCTCCAAGATATTCGAATTTTTCCACCTCTTAGAATTATTATTATTATTATTATTATTATTATTATTATTATTATTATTATTATTATTATTATTATTATCATTATTGTTATTACTACTACTACTACTACTATTACTACTACTATTGGGTAGCTCAGTTGGTAGAGCAGCTGGCTACGGACTGAAAGGTCCGGGGTTCGATCCCAGGTGGTGACAGGATTTTTTCTCGTTGCCAAACTTTCAGAACGGCCCCGAGGTTCACTCAGCCTCCTATAAAATTGAGTATCGGGTCTTTCCCGGGGGTAAAAGACGGTTAGAGCGTGGTGCCGACCACACCACCTCATTCTAGTGCCGAGGTCATGGAAAGCATGGGGCTGTACCTCCATGCCCTCCAAGTGCCTTCATGGCAAGTTACGGGGATACCTTTACCTTTTACTACTATTACTATTATCATAAAATATCAAGATATTGAAGGTAATTTATTAGCTATAAAATTAATTTAAGTGAGTATTTATCTTAATATTTTATTACCGGTATTAATAAATTAATCATCTATATTTCATGAATCATGAATTAAACACTCATGCTAATGATCGTGACAAGATTTTCTGTCACGTGAAATAAATGCCATGTCAGAGATATTGCAGTGAAACGTATACACAGAATATCCAGCTTAAAACACCGATAAAAGGAATGATTGTAACTGAAATCGTAAGTATCCGATAAACAACGAAATTATCTCAGTCCACCTCTTCATGTAACATTGATGTAGTTGCCTAATTTTTTTCTTAGTAGGCCTAGTTGTTCTGTGTTAAAAAACTAATAAAAAACGGTTATAACTGAAAACGTAGGCATACGACAAACAAAAACAAATCTTTTGAAATTATGACAGTCCATTTCTTCATACAACATTGATGTAGTTGCCTAATTTGTTTTTTCTTCTACCACCTATGAAAAGTCATTCTTTGTTCTATTGCAGTAGTTAATATTTAATTTTTCTTATTTATTATTCGTTGCTATATAAGGAACGATATTTTTAACTGAAGAGGCAGGATTATAATCATCGGTGAAGATAACGTTATCTTAATTCACAGAAGTCATCGTATTGAAAGAAACTTTAATTGTGATATAAATATTTTTGGAATAACAAATTATATAATTAATTTCAAAGGTATACTATAGGCCTAAGGAAATAATTTTGATACCGGGTTAGTACGCCAGCCTTCTTCCAGTTATACGTCGGCTTCTTACCAAAGGGATCTGGTTTCGATCGTCTACGTATTCTGTAAAATTTTGAGCTATTAATCTCTAGTAAATGGTATTTGTAAAATATTTATTTCTACGATGAAAATGTATTTTGTTTTAAACTATTTAAATGTAAACGAAATATAACCGCCTAAATAATAAGATAGCAACTCTTACTAAGCATATCACTCATTAGTTGGCGAAGATTCTTCATAGTTTGCAAGTATCCATGTTCTAGAGTTAAAAACTATCTATAGTAATGTCACAATTTATTTGGAAAATCTCAGACCTCGAGTGACATTTATTAGGGCTATTTCGTGAATAAAATAAAATTGTAAATAATATATCCCTAAAATTCGCTCACAAAATGTTAATAATTGTATATTTATGAATACTTAACCTGTTCAGACAGTATAATTAGAATTAGAAATAGAATTAGCCCGTAGAATCCCTGTAGGGCAAGGGCCTCTTGGCTGGCAAGGTGGCTGTTCTGGCATTCCCGCGTAGCCAGTTCGGGAAAGATCCTCATTCTTTTGACGCTGCATCTATCAGCAGTCTCCACTCTCGGCGGTCCTTGGCTGTTGTCGTTCAGTTGGATCCAAAGTGAAGTTTCAGATCGTCCTCCCATCTTATGAAGTCGAAATAAATGAATAACGATTACTGCAATAAAAAAAATGGAATGTTATTCAGTAATGCCAATTAAGATAAACGAAATACAGGTTCAAAAATGTCAATTATATATGCTGCGCTTTTCTCTTGTTATTATAACAGAAATACGTTTTCATTATCTGCTGAAATCATAATTTAATTTAAACATTTTATTGTATAATTACCAGGCTTCGAGACTTGGGACCCGGTACAATAAGTTTACTGTGCATATACTATAGGTTGTTGACTCGCTACAGGTAGTGAAAGGTAGAGATGTGTTGAGGTAACAAAACTACGTTACTATTTAGAATAGAATACGGTAGTATGGGGAAACAAACACATATGTACATTCTGAAAGTAAATATACATTACACAATGACAATGTCAAAAGAATGTGAAAATCATTTATTCTTCTGTCTTTTATAAGCATTTGTGTTTAATTATACATAGTGTTAATGGTGGAAATAAACATGTAGCAATTTTAATTTCTTCATTTATCCTATTGGTCGTCTTTAGGAAGTGCAGTTACTGTACCGAATTGCAATGTACTACAAGATACATTTTCGGTGTCTCAAACGTAAATCTTTTTCGGTTACCTGCCAAACACAGTTTGTACTGTGAAAAGCTGCGCTCTACGTCACATGACGTGATAGGAGCAAAAATAAAAAACCTAACATCATTGCAGTCTCTAAGCGACAGTCCTTTATTCTCGGATGACTCTACGTCCACTAATTAGCTGTTTATATTACATATCAGTTATTTTTACATAAAATTGTTTTCCATTTCTATTTTACACTTTCAGTAACCGGTGTATTGGTGTCTCATTAATTCTCTGTGTCATTTTCTCAACTAATATGAGGGCTTCCTGCATCTCTTGCTCTGACTTTTCTAACCGTGTAATAGTTTCAGACACAGTTTGAAAATAGGTTTATATGAAAAACAAATTATTCGTCAGAACCTTCAAATCCAGAGCGTTTTCCTTTGCGTATTTGTTGGCATTCTTTCTACCATACCCCCACCCCCTACGCTTTACCACTATACTCAGTACGCTGTTACGCTGATTTCCCACTGACCTGCTATATAGGGTCCGAAATCTCGAAGCCTGATAATTACGAATAACCTGATTAATATATTAATTAAATTAACAATTGTTATGCAGGACTGTCACTTTCTTTAGATACAGTGGACATGGAATTTGAAGATGAAGATGAAGATGTAGATGTAGATATCGAAGTAGGATTTCGCACTTTAATACAATTGATTCATGCTCATTGATTTACGTGGAAACAGTTGACGACATTGACTAAAGAAAGAACTATCATGCGATAAACTGATAGTGATAAATCGAACTGAAGAAATTATCGCGATGTGTAACTGTGATTGGTTGGAATTCAAAATTTTATTACACTTCATTGGCCGAAAATGGAATGACGTCATATAAATGAAATAGGAAAACTTTATTTAAGTGAAATTTCTTTAGACAGGCAAAATATCGGATTCTGTAAAACAAAACTCTGCGATAAACGTTTTTAAGGGGTTTATCGTGTTATTACTACGGGATTTTGTACGTTCTTAAGTTATCTATATTGCAAATAAAGTTATTTATGTTTGCGGTTATCTACACAAATCAAGGGATAAATCAGTGAGAATGGGGCTGCCACCGAGCAGTGCGTCTTCTGTGTAGTGTTGTAACGTTATACCACAGTCTACTATATACAGTCACGAAGCTTGAGTTTTGAGGGTGCTAGAAACAATAGACTGTGACGGTACTATTTTGCATTGCCTGTAATGAGGCGATATTAGCGATCCTAGTGGTGAGCAAATATCTAATGTTCGCATATTTACTACGCATTGAGCTTAGCGACTGTGTATACTAGACTGTGGTTATACAGTCGAAACCAGTGAATGAAATTACATTGTTGAGAAGCTTTCTATAGAAAATATACCGAAAGAAGGAGTTGAACGAACGGGAGAGTCGTGCGAAAGAAAGCGTGCATGTAAGCTGCCGAAAATTGAACCAGAAAGAAAGAAAAAGAGTAAATTGGAACGAGTGCGAGAATGCAGGGCAAGGAAATTTTTTTTTTTAAACTTCTTCTGCAGTTTAGTTACGAAATATCAACGATTTAGTGAATGTTTCTACTTTTCCGACAATAAACGTCAGTGTCTGGTCAGTAATTTTGAATTAAATTATGGCTCGTCATATAGACTTTAAAACGAATGTGCTCATCAAATATTTGAAAAACAACGTGTAAACAATAAATCTGGTTTATGTGCTTCACCTTTCATACTTTATTTTAATTACCATAAACCAATTGTTTTATTTTCAAATTCTGAGGTGTATTGAGTATAAAAATACTCAATTTACGACTATAGTCGTATGCATACGACTATTCCGACTAATTGTACGAGGTACGATCGAACTCATGTCGTACGCTATTTTGTACGACTATTTTAATGAAGGAACAAAATTATTTTGAAACTTTGTTGATCGAAAATTGAAAATAAAATCAAAGGTTAATTCGTCCCTTTTTAGACAGGTTTTCTTCATTCAGCATGTCGTTGACTAATATGAAAAAATAACATGTTTTAAAGGTATAAATGATGCTTTGAAAATCGATATGGTGGCTACGCTTGCCATGCAAGTCATAATTGGTCATCTTCAGCTCTAGGTTTCATTGTACTGCGCGGTTATGTCAAAGTAACACGAGTTCATAGATCTGCTATCTTCCTTATATATTCGAAAATGGAAGTCTTTTATCAATGAAATAGTATACCACAATAGGATTAAGAAGATTAAACGTGCCGATATTATAGCGGTGTTGGATTTGAGTGGACTGGAGATGGATTAATTTGATGTAATTATCAGCTGAAGTATTGATTAATATTAGCCTAAATATCTCCGTCGCACTGGCCAAAGACAAATTTCTGCTGAGATTCAGTATAATGATGTTGTTTCTGACCAAGCGTCATCGTGCATGCTTTACGGAGTTAACAGTGTTGATGAAGAAATAGTGATTTGTTTCAATGTTAAATGTCATTGTGGATGTGAAAAATAATTAGTAATAGTCTTCATTTGAACAAAAATTTGCTGATATAATTATAAAAAGATCTATGAATCACTTTTTTTTAGTGTATTGTGGAATATTTTGTACACTCTATCTATAAAAATAGTAAGGTGAGAAATGTACGACAATTTTATGCAGAAGTACGACATTTTTCATAAGATGGAACGACGATTGTGTTTCCTTTATCTGGCAACCCTGCTGCAAACGTTTTTTTCTTCTTCTGTGTGAAACTGAGTATCTTCCCACTTGCATTGCGCTTATCATTCTAATGAGATTTGTTACCTTCATGAATTACTTCGCAATACGTAAATTTTAAACCTACCCTTCCGTTGTTTCTTTTAAGTAACAGCAGATTAAATAACGCCACTGATGTTACAACAAATCTCTTTCATTCATTAAACAAGTCTCAATTGACAATATTGTCCACGTCCCCTCGTCGTTCTCTGTGACTTACACAGAACTTAGTATTGTCCTCAACTCAGTCTGAACTTTCATTTTCTTCTTGGCAGCCAGATGGTGTGTCAATTTTATGCCAAGGCCAGGTTTATATTGAGTCCCCATCTATGGTGTGGTACAAAATTCGTTTCGGATTAAAGAATGTGTTTTCCATGAAATGCAAAATATTATTTTAACAAATTATAGGGAAGTATATCTACAGTATGATAAAAACGTCGTCAGGACTAAAATAAATGCAGTTTCCGAGAAATATTGAACAATATTTTAATCAAAGCTAGAATCACTAACAGTAGAAAATACAGCAATATATCCTACCTTGTGGTGTAGGACTGAAAAGTAAATGTAGGCCTATATAGGTACATACAGGTACTATATATGTGTAATTTTAATTCCAATATAGGAACAACATAGGGAAGTACTGCATATATATATATATATATATATATATATATATATATATATATATATATATATATATATAATGATGTAGGACAAAATAAACATTTATGTAATTTAATCGAATATTACTTATACTTGCTTACAAATGGATTTTAAGGAACCCGCAGGTTCATTGCCGCCCTCGTATAAGCCGCCATCGGTCCCTATCCTAAGCAAGATTAATCCAGTCTCTATCATATTCCACCTCCCTCAAATCCATTTTAATATCCTCCCATCTACGTCTCGGCCTCCCCAAAGGTTTTTTCCCTTTGGCCTCCCAACTAATACTCCATATGCATTTCTGGATTCGCCCATACGTGCTACATACCCTGCCCATCTCAAACATCAGGATTTAATGTTCCTAATTATGTCAGGTGAAGAATACAATGCGTGCAGTTCTTCGTTGTGTAACTCCATTCTTCTGTAACTTTATCCCTCTTAGCCCCAAATATTTTCCTAAGCACCTTATTCTCAAACACCTTTAACCTCTGTTCCTCTCTCAAAGTGAGAGTCCAAATTTCATAACCATACAGAACAACCGGTAAGTCGGCCTCGGTAGCGTAGTTGGTATAGCGCTGGCCTTCTATGCTCGAGGTTGCGGGTTCGATCCCGACCCAGGTCGATGACATTTAAGTGTGTTTAAATGCGACAGGCTCATGTCAGTAGATTTACTGGCATGTAAAAGAACTCCTGCGAGACAAAATTTCGACACACCGGTGACGCTGATATAACCTATGCAGTTGCAAGCGTCGTTAAATAAACCATAATTTATTTTTACAACCGGTAATATAACTGTTTTATAAACTCTAACTTTCAGCTTTTTTTGAGAGCAGACTGGATGATAATATTATATATATATATATATATATATATATATATATATATATATATAATTTTATTTTAATGTACCGAAGTATATATGATATTTCCACGCAGATATTCTGCGTCATCGTACGATGTAAGAGTAATGGAACGAAGAAAAATTCTCTCCGGCGCCGGGATTTGAACCCGGTTTTCAGCTCTACTTGCTGATGCTTTATCCACTAAGCCACACCGGATACCACCCCGGCGTCGGACAGAATCGTCTCAGATTAAGCTCCAACTCTTGGGTTCCCTCTAGTGGCCGCCCTCTGCACGACGTCATAGATGTCTATGAACGTAGGACCGAAGTCCACACATGTGCTGAGGTGCACTCGTTATGAGTGACTAGTTGGCCGGGATCCGACGGTGCACCTCAGCACATGTGTGGACTTCGGTCCTACGTTCATAGACATCTATGACGTAGTGCAGAGGGCGGCCACTAGAGGGAACCCAAGAGTTGGAGCTTAATCTGAGACGATTCTGTCCGACGCCGGGGTGGTATCCGGTGTGGCTCAGTGGATAAAGCATCAGCACGTAGAGCTGAAAACCCGGGTTCAAATCCCGGCGCCGGAGAGAATTTTTCTCAGTTCCATTACTCTTACATCGTGGATGATAAAAGTTTCTCAACCGAACAATAACAAGCATTTCCCAGATTTATTCTGCGTTTAATTTCCTCCCGAGTATCATTTATATTTGTTACTGTTGCTCCAAGATATTTTAATTTTTCCACCTCTTCAAAGAATAAATTTCCAATTTTTATATTTCCATTTCGTACAAAATCTGGTCACGAGACATAATCATATACTTTGTATTTTCGGGATATACTTCCAAAGCTATTTCTTTACTTGCTTCTAGTAAAATTCCCGTGTTTTCCCTAATAGTTTGTCGATTTTCTCCTAACATATTCACGTCATCCGCATAGACAAACAATTGATGTAACCCATTCAATTCCAAACCCTCTCTGTTATCCTGAACTTTCCTACTGGCATGCTCCAGAGCAAAGTTAAATAGTAAGGTGATAATGCATCTCCTGCCTTTAGCCCGGAGTAAATTGGAAAAGTATCCGACAGAAACTGACCTATACGGACTCTGCTGTACGTTTCACTGAACTAGTTTCTTGGAAATACCAAATTCAGTGAGAATAACATATAAAACTTCTCTCCTAACCGAGTGATATACCTTTTTGAAATCTATGAATAACATATTTTAATTAATCGAACTAGTTTCTTGGAAATACCAAATTCAATAAGAATAACATATAAAACTTCTCTCCTAACCGAGTGATATACCTTTTTGAAATCTATGAATAACTGACGTACTGTGCCTTTATACTACCATTTTTTCTCCAATATCTAGAAATATAATTTCATTTAAATAGAATATCTGATACAGACTGTCTATTGTAATCTTGCTGCAAAGTAGAGATTAGTACAAGTACAGTGTCTTACAAAAAGCTACATTGCAAGAAAACAGTAGACTATAGGTTAAATGGAAATGAAATTGTAATTAATCTGGTATCATTAAGTGCTACCTATAGAGCAGTATAGTCTCCGTTCAAGTTTATCAATGAGATACAGCATGAATGTGGATGTGTCCTTGAGTACGGAGCTTATCTGTCTAGGTTGCATGTGTCTGGGCGGCCATGGTTATTGAAGCTGATACCAGTACAGTGAAGGAATCTTTGCACTGTCCGACCGAGTGGATATGTCGCATCTCGATTTCCCCCACGCGTTTCTGCTGGCCTCTCTGTAAAGGCTAGTGGTTGCAGTGGCGTAGCATGAAATTTTGAGCAGGGGAAGCTAACTCAAGTTGTCTTTCATGTACATATGAGAAAACGTATTACAAAAATATAGTCTTAAAATAAATTAGTAGTCAATGTCAAGTCAGCAGGCCGAAGATTGGTTGGAACCTCGTAAGTAACACCAATAAGGCATGACCTCAAATGGTAAAATATGATTTCATGGTTTACACATCTCTCTAACAAACAGACACTGTCATTTGTTTTTTAAATCTCACTTTTGTTCGTAAGTCAGTCTTGATAATAGAATTGTCCTAAAAATTCAAGTAAATTGGTGTCAGGAACTGTTATTTCACTCATTATTTATTATATCAGCCGCAATGCACACTAACACTTCAACTGGACACAACTGACGAAAAGGGATGACTCGGAAACTACTTATTTTAAATGCCAAAGCTAGCTTCCTGCGAGCCTTGCGACCAGGGTAGTTTAGTTAGAAAGGGATGGAAAATCTGCGGGGTGGGTTACACAGAAGAATGAGTGAAAGAAACCAGTCTGCATGGAAGCTGTGTGTGCAGGCTTCTTGTTTACTGCTGCATCACAAATCATCCTGAGCTGCCGCATCACAATATTTAACGCATAAATATAAACTCTATTAAAATTAATAAATAATTTTGTTCATAAACTGCAGATTTATTATGAAACTATTATTAACTGGGGAAGCTGAGCTTTTTAGCTTACATTGACGCTACGCTACTGAGTGGTTGAGGTGTTAGGCTCTTTCCTGAAAATATTTGCTGTTCGGAATTGGAAGTCCACGTAATATTATACTACTGTTTAAAATAATATGAAGAAAAGGACTTGTAAAATAACTGTCACGTAACTTGCCCGGTTTCGCAGACTCTGCGATATAAACCTTCGGTCTGATGTAGAATATATTTGTCGCTTAGAATCAGCAGATAGGCCTATATTGAAGAACTTTTCAGTCATCATGTTGATTTCTTGCAATTACGCCACTCATTGACCTGTTTCTGTCCCACTTTTCCAAAAATCGTTTCATGGTGTTCTTCTGTTGTCTTCTTGCTTTTCATACTTAGCTTTACAGAACTTTTGTCTTTCGTGTCATTCTGTCAAGATTTTGAAGTCATTTAGTTTTATAATTCTCTATTTTTTCTAATACTGGAACTATTTTCAATTCTTCTACAATCTCAGTATTAGTTTTGTGGTCTATGCTGTTTTCTCATGTATTTAATTTCTGCTGCTCTTATTCTTGACACATTTGTTGCTCCGATTGCCCAGTTTCACTATCGCAGAGCAATGTGGGGATAGCGAGCGTATTGTACAATTATTTTAATCTACTGATTGACACAGCGAACATGAATATCGGATTGGAGGCGCTGCTGTTGCTCGGTTATACTGGTGACAGACTACAGTACCAATCGCGATTAGCACTTATCGCGATCAGACCCGATCGCGATTACCGAAAATGTGGTGACACACTAGGTAATGCTTGGTCCCGTCTGGTCAACAGCTGAATTACCATAGAGGAAACAATTTTCTCTATGTACATACGTATATGTTTGTTTCACTTCTGGACAACACGTAAAGTTCATACTTTCTTTTGATGTTTTTTCATTGTTTTTTTTTTCCTTTTTTTTTTTGTTGTTTCTTGCAGCTTGATATGGGAATTTATTTGTTAAAATTGTTATATGCTTTACAATGTAAACTGATACAATTTATATCATTACTATTTATATTATTTTGAAAAGAGATTTTTATAACCTATAAAATTTATATCATGCCAAAAATTTATATTATTTTGTAATAAAACATATTTTTAAAATCAACACTAACCTCGATAGCGTCGTAATGGAGACTGAAATTGAAAATCTGAAAAAGAAACCAGTTCCAGTTTGTAATCCATTATTTGTTGAAATGAAACATCTTTCAGCAGCCCTCTAGTGCTCTCTATCTATATGAAATATAATAATTCGTCTGTCATTTGTTAATATATTTCTTTTTACTTTTCTCACATCTGCATTAAATTTCTCCACTATGTCTAATAGTAGCCAAATTCAATTTCTAGCCATTCATTTTCGTTTCTATTTCGTATAATACAATGGAAGGGGTAACAAAATTCCACAGCAGAAGCTATCACGACTTCCTAAATAATATAAATCAAGGTGATTCGAAACCAAAGTTTACTGAAATGTTACTTTCGTCCACTGGGCCGTGCCTTAGCGCGATTTTATTGTTCTGGAAACAGGATTTAGCTCCTGATCTCGATCGGGACAGTGACACACTACAAACCCGATCGCGATTAGGTCGATAATCGCGATTAGTGACTGTAGTCTGTCACCGGTATTGGAGTTCGCCGCAATAGCTAGCACTACCAACACTTACGTACAGAACATCCCTAAACTTTACACGCTGCCATCGAACAGTCTGAAAGCAGCGATGAAGAAGGATATTTCTGTGGAAGGTGTTATTTCATTAAAAGTACATTTAATTAGTTGCAATGATCCGCCACGATAAAAATTGTTTCGCTATCATGATTTACAAATCTATTACGTTCAGCGATCTTTTTCCAGTGTTGGTAATCTTGGGTAGTAGCGAGGTTTATATCAAGACTTATGACGTCAGATGGTATGATTCCTCGATTCGCTGATACGCACGTTCAGATTTATATGGTTTAAACATATTATTTTTATGCCGTTTTTTTAATGGTTTATATCTTTTTCTTCCTCATATTAAAATAATTTTCGTAAGTAACTGAAAGCATTTATTGGTTTTGTTGTTTATATATTTATACAGAGAAAATTGGAAAGAGTATATTAATAGGATGGAAGGTACAAGAATACCAGCAATGACTGAGGAGTATAATCCTAGAGGAAGAAAAGATGTAGACCGCCCGAGGAAACGATGGGCTTGAAAGATACTGTGAATATGGAACAGGAAGAAGAAGAAGAAGAAGAAGAAGAAGAAGAAGAAAAAGAACGGATTCGGGCCTGTAAATGGCACTGATTTAGTTTTCGTTACTGAGATTGTTAATCCGCATTCTGTTTCAGTATTGTTCAATTTAAATGTAGGGTTCTGCAAGTTAACTTTTATATCTGACATAACTTGATCATCTGCAAGTAATGGGCCAAGTTGAAGAGATTGAAATACCTTAGATTTCTTGGTTTTGCCACTTTATTATATTCTATTAAATAGTGTTGGTGAAACCGGCATCCTTGGCACTCTCTTTGTTAATCTAAGCTAAACTTAATAATTTTGAATTGTATTTGTAATTGCTATTTCATTCTTCTTGTGGATAATTATTGCTTTTATTTATTAATGTATAATCGCTCACTTTTTCATGATCCCAAATGGGTATTCTTTTTCTCATGCAGTAAAAATCTATTTATAATCAATGAACAGTAGGTCTAAGTATTTAAATTCTATTCTCTTCTTTGTTGTTTAGTCAACTGTCCGAAGACAGGTCTGAACCTCACAAGTGATACCAACAAGGCACCACTTATGAGGCAATTAGGTCAGAGATAGGAGATAATGGGTTAGGGTGACCAGTTTCCTTCCCCCTCCATTGCATATATCTCCGACTAGCTACATATTACAATAGTCAGACTTCAGATGCATACAAACAATTCTGTAATAATAATAATAATAATAATAATAATAATAATAATAATAATAATAATAATGATGATTTATTTAACCTGGCAGAGTTAAGGACATACGGCCTTCTCTAACACTCAACCAGGAAAAATGGTACAATGTTAATTTTACAGGAGAAGGAAAAAACTGTCTTCAGACTGGTTTATGTCGATTTGATTTTCTTCTGTATAAATTATCCTAATGAGAGAAATACTTATGTCCCTTTTCTCAAGCGAGCAGATGTTCCGTAAGTTGTCAATAAACTAATAAAAACTTTTTGTGGAAATTTACTTATGCCACTTTTCCCAAGCATTGCAGAATTGTTCTTCCTCTGACACATATCGTCAAGTGAGATGTACTGCCTGATGTTAGCTGTAGGCCTACATTTCAGGCAGAACCTGAATCAGACGATATTAACAATTTAAGGCAGAATGTAGGTCCGTACATGAACAGATTTTACTGAATTCGTTTTGTATTTGTCATGAAAATCCATGAATGAGCTTGAAGTTTTATGTTAAGAATTTTCTAATGTAGCCTACGTATATTATAGCAAGTGTCAAGAATACGTTCTTAATCCTGTATAGTTCTGGGGATCTCTTTTTTTGTATATCGGCATTACCATTACATTCTTTTTGAATGCTTTTTTGTATGTACACTTGATTTAAGAAGTTCAGCAATTCAGTGTAGATGGTATTCCAGAGAGGATATTGCCTTTTCTCCGGAGGGAAGTAGGATGGTTCGCCACAAGACTTTCCCTTTAGCTCTCTTGTTGAGCGGAAACCGCGTTTCCCGGTGATCGTCACAGCTATGTGGACATCAGTAAAAGGAATTTTCAGTGACGCATGGATAATTACTAAAAGAATCAGATTACTGTCCTTAATTAAGTACATTCGAAATGATATATTTGCCCGATTGGCTCATTTAACTCTGTTTAAACTAGTTTTTATCTATATATGACGGGATATAGGATGATAATCTAGTTTAGGAAAGTTACCACAATGAAATACCCCACTCTCAACAAATTTTCCTTAATGAAAAGTAAATAATCCGTGGCGCGACAGCCCACGAAGATCTAAAACCGACCAGTTAATTGCTACTTCTGCAGAGGTAAAAGATCATCTTACCAGTACGTAGGTAAAATGTGATGAACACTGTGATTTCCCCAGTCGTTACAGTTAGTTTTCGAAATCGAATTTCGCTACCTACCGTAGCTCCCCAAATTCATCATGATGCTGGGTGGGCACCCGTCCCGTACACTGATCGAAATTTCATAAGAGAATTCTTCCCCCATGAGAACTCGAACCAGCGCGCAAGTCCTAGACATCATGTCTCAGACATCAACGTCACGGCGCGGGACTTTCTTGATGAAAATTATATTAGAAGATCTGGCTTTCTATTTTCGTTTCTTCTGACGTAAAACTACGCCTTTCTCTCCACTAGGTATGGAGGGGGTATCAAGGGGAATATAAGGAGAACCAGTGGAAGACAAGTGAAACGAGAGGAAAACTAGGTGAACAAGGAGATGACAAAGACAACGATGGGAAGACGAGAGGAAGACAAGGAGAACGAGAGAAAGACGAGGAGATCATAGCCAGGAAGAGAAAGATGAGATAAATAAATGGAAGGAAGGAAGGTACCTAATGGGGTTTGAAATATTTCGTGCTCTAAAGTCTTTTATTAGAACAGAATTTCTCAAAAGAGTAATGCTTAAAATAGCGTAAATAACTTGTCCATAAGAAGTTTTTAATTTTGAAAAAACTACGAATTTCTCGACCAAGTATCGAGAGAAGAATTTAGAAAATTCCTGATTATATTCAATAGGAAGATTAAAAAAAAAGAAGCAAGAAAAATCGTATATTATTCACTGCCTCTTGATGACAGCAGTGACATTACTGATACAGCAAAGCTTGGAATTTTTATCCGCTGATTGATCAAGACGTTAGTACAGGAACCACCACTGGTTGTAGTTTTCATGTCAAGTACATTTCCTTCGTCTCCTTACTTCATGAGCTGTCTGGCGCATGTAATCACTCCAGTTCGAGTTTTGGTCACCGGTGTTCTAAACCTAAAGGCACGTATCCGCTAATGTAATGGAGAGCAGTTTGTCAGAACTGTTGTTTGTTTCTGTATTACAGTCAATCTTCTTTATTGTTGATTTAAATAGAAACACAAGTTGATACAAGTTGCGTGTTCCCATAAAGGAGCGTTGCGATCATAACATAATGAATCTCGTTTGGGTTAATAATTTTTTTCGATGTTTCTCAACTGTAAAGTTAATGTCCGATAACCTCATATCGAATTCTAAGACTAAATTCAGTAAATATCATCTTGCTATTACCAATTCCATCGACGATAGATAATCTCGAAATCGATACAGTGTCATTAAAAGCATGATTAAAAAAAACAGTAATACAGGGTGAGTCAGAACCTCTGCGACGAACTCTGAGGAACGATGTATCTCTCAGTGAAGATCATTTTTCGTTAAACAATCCATGTTTTCTGACGTGTCGTCGAGGAGCTATACGGCATCAAAGAAAAGACAGGTTTTAGTAACATTTACAATAATTATGAAATTAATTATTAATTTATTTGTTCAAATACATTCGCGGACAGGTTAAAGAAGGTGTTCAAAGTGTCTACCTCCAACCTGATTGCATTCATTACACCATCTTAGCAATGGTTGTCAGACTGTCGAACATTTAGATCTGTCTGAAGCAAACATTTACTGTAAGAATTTGAACTGTAATTGTTGGTGATCATCTGCTTGGACCTGCTATCTTTCCGCCCCATTTGAATGAAGCAACTTACCTTAAGGTCCTTCGAAACACGCTTTCGCTGCTCATGGAGAATGTACTCCTCACGAAATGTGATTACAGCTTAATTCAACCTACTGTACTTCAGCCTCGTTATACGAGCACACCTGAACAACAGCTGAGCGGAGTAAAGGATAGGGAGAGAACGGAACCTGTTGAGTGACCAGCACAATCACCCGACTTAACGCCCCATGACTGTTTTCTTTGGGAGCATGTGAAGAACGTCGTATACGTCATACCAATTGAAACCAGAGAGGAAATTGATTGTCCGAATATTCGCTGCCTTTGATCAAATTCGACACAGACCTAAAATGTTCGACATAATCCGACAATTGTCAGGACGATGTAAAGAATGTAATCAGGTTCAAGGTAGACACTTTGAACATCTTCTCTAATCTGTCCACAAGAATAGCCTATTTGAAAAAATAAATTAATAAATAATTTTATAATTGTTGTTAATGTCACTAAAATCTGTTAGTCTTTCCTCCAAGCGGCCTTGTCGTCGTGGAATTTATGGTGGACAAGACATACATTGCAGAGGGATTGATAGAGGTATTCTCGGTTCCCTCTTCCATTCCATCAAAACTCTCCACCTTTCCCTCGTTTCCCTGAAATCTGCAGTAGTTAAAAAAAATAGACTGGAGTGACGTCTTGAGAATATGATGATGTAGGAAGGGCTCGGGACTATGAACTCTGGGGTATTCATCTGAGGATGGGACCCAACTCTGTCAGGGCCGATGCATTATGGCCCATTTGTCTACATAGTGTTCACGAATGCCACCCTGGCCAACTGTCGGACTACAACGTAATATGTACAGTAGAGGAGGCAAGACCTGTCTTGTGACCTTATCATGTGCCTTGGCTATAGCACCAATGGATATGGAAGAAGATAGCTTTTAGTCTGAGATGAACTTGTATGTCGGTAGATTCGTATAATATTAACTATCATGAAACAAACTCTCTTTCTGATAGCGCATTCTTTCCCCTCTGCAACAGCTCATATGCCAGGTCTCGCCTCCTCATCTATACTTACATTCTCAAACATGTTATTTTTTAGCTGTTAAAGTATCTGTAACCTTTCCTAACCAAATATTTTGCGTACTAGTCAGCATGTAAAGTCAATTAATGTCGCTGCATATTAATTAGTTTTTTAGTTTATAATTTATCATTTTTACGATATTCAATATTTTTCCGCATTATTACATTCAATAATTAAATAGACTTCTTCCCACGAATGGTAAAGCTTATGGACACTTATGGACATTGATATACTTGTATATTCTTATTTTCGTCGCCCTCCATTGCGAACATTTTCTCGAGTAGGATGCACAGAAACGTTGCCTCCACTGAAGTTCACTGCGTATAACGTCACCACTTTCCCCTCCAAGCTACCGAGCAAACTTGCTCCGAATCCTAAATGCTCCGAGTTGTTGATGACTGTTTTAAAGAATTACACATAAGCAGGAAACTTCTCCCTATAATCTTTATCTTTGGTGTAAAATCAGTTCGTGTATATATCTCGAATTATTGCTTAAAATTACAGTTCGGTGAATTCTGTTATTACGATATAAGTTGCTCCATTTATCAATGTAAGCAGTCGTTACTATTTTCCGTGTTCCTTTCTTTCGTGGATTGTTTAATGAAGGTGTATAAACTACAATAAATTTCTAACAAAAATTCAGTTTAATAATCTCCAAGAAAGTCTTTATTTTATCACTTTCATTCAAGTCTCACACACTTTCTACCAAATTTTAACTTTCTTTTATTCGAATATTAATCAATTTCTTGATAATAATGAATAAATCGTTTAGTTAAGTAACTTAAGTGTTAAAATTTTGAGGCGAAATTTTCTAGCACTTAATTGTATTCTAATTATAATTCCATTAAAGGTGTCTGAGAATCGAAGTTATTTCTGTGTTTCAAGTTGGTAAAAAATTTCATTCTGAAACCTAGAACAAAATATACTTAAATTAATGCTACAGACACGATCCTTGTGCCTAAATAGGAATCAGGAAAAAGTTTCTCAATATTTAGTTTGAAGAATAGGTTCCTAAGAATATAATTATGTAATAAATATTTTCAGTCCTTGGATTTTTGTTATTGGAAAATATTTCATCCAAAGGAAAGGATGGCAAATGTTGAAAATATAAAAGGTATTTAAAAAAATATATTTTATCAACATACTACTTCCAACCCAGTTGTAAGTTAAGAGAGAAGTAAATTGTATTTTATCACTTGACAGTACACAAGTCATCACTGGTGTAGGCAATAGAGTAAATAGTAGTCTGTAGAAGAGCGAACCTTCATCTTGGGTTTTATCAAAATGTTTGCGGTTCTTATCTTGGAACAGGAAGCTTTCTAGCGAGAATTTCTTGGGTTAAGCTTAATGGTTCCTGCATAACTCAAGGATAAACTCTGATAATGGAAGTAGAATATCACATTTTCTGTCCCTAAATATATGTACAATAATACACTCAGGGACAAAAAAAAAACCGGACACTTCTATATTTGCTTGTATTTTGTTGCCAATTATTTCAAAATGAAACAAAACCCATTTAAACAAAATAATGTTTCATTTAGTACCTTATACGACAACAATTGAAAAAAAAATCTCTGATGAGAAAATTTACAAAAAATTACAAAGGGCATATAACTATGGCATCGTTTGGTCTAACTGTTTTTTTTTTCATTTTATGGTACCTTAAACATTAAAAACTCTTTTTAGTAATGGGTATTACCCCCTCTGGCTTGAATAACTGCATCCATACGTCTTGGCATGCTCTCAATTTGGTTAGCAATGTCTTCTTGAGGAATAAGTTCCCATTCTTCGCCAAGTGCTCGCCTCAACTCTTGTAACGATTCTGGTCTCGGTCGTCTATTCTTAACACGCCGTCCCAGCATGTCCCACACGTGTTCAATTGGGTTCATGTCTGGACTCCTTGCTGGCCATGGAAGAACATGGATTCCTACTTCTTGGAGATAATCTCCGACCGCATGGGCAATATGCGGCCGTGCATTATTATGCATTAAAACAAAATTATCGCCTACAAATTGGCCAAATGGCACAACATGATCAGCCAAACATTCATTTATATACCTATCAGCTGTTAGTCTTCCATTTTCAACAAAAACCAACTCTGTACGAGCTTCCGTACACACTCCTGCCCAAACCATCACTCCACCACCTCCATACGGCACATTTTCCGAAATGCAACACTGTGAAAATCGTTCTCCCCTCCTTCTCCAAACTATTTCACGTCCATCAAGTGAGCACAGATTGAAACGGGACTCATCGGTGAACAGAACACAGCTCCACTGTCCATTTCTCCAATCCCTGTGATCATTTGCAAAACGCAGTCGTTCAACTCGATGCATCCTGAGAAGTCTGGGACCAGTTGCAGGTCTACTTGATATCAGTCCAATTGCTTTCAACCTCCTTCTAACTGTTTTGGCCGAAATTGGGCGTCCATGCATGTTAACAAATTGCTGGGCTGCAATAGTATCTGGCAGGTTGCGCTCCCTAAGAACTCTCAACACCATATACCTGTCTTCATTTGGATTTGTAGCTCTTGGACGACCCGAACCTGGTGTTCTGGTATATTCTAGGGTCTCTCTCTATACCGTTTTATGGCATCATGGGTTGTGCTTCTAGCCATATTCATAACATTTGCAATGTAACATACACTGCGTCCATCATCGTAAAGGGCTACAGCTCGAGCCACATCTTCAGGTCGCATCTTGTTTTAAGACAAATGTTATAACCCCACTTAAACTCAGAAAATGTAAAAATAAAGAAATAACGAATGATAACGATAATGAAGCACAAAATGGTTGAGACAAAATTGTTATAGCTGAGACTCCGAAAGCAAAATTGGAATATTTGGTTGTAATGGCTTGTTTATAAAACAAAAAACAATCAACATTGTATACACGTCTCCATAACAACAGATGGCTACCATAGTATTGTATGAGAAGATAATGTTTTGCAAAATACCAGCAAATATTAAAGTGTCCGGTTTTTTTTGTCCCTGAGTGTATTTTCGAAAAAAAAAAAAAAAAAAAAGCTTGTATTTAGGTAGGGCGACCAGACGTCCTTTTTTGTCCGGACATGTCCTCCTTTCTAGGCCTTTGTCCGGGCGGATTTAAAAAAAAAAAAGAAATGTCCTCTTTTTCATGACTTGTACTGTATATACCTGATATTTTGAAATTATCTGATTTAAAGCCTTTTTCAAGTAATTTTCCTGTAGATGGCAGCAGCATCGACGGAATATACTCGTTGCCATCTATCATAAATCTCTTTGCTCCTCCTTGCTATGGTCGTTGCTCACAGATAGCTAGTAAATCGAGAGATCGAGATGCGAAAGTAAGTCTAAATAGGTATTTTCTGTCCTCTTTAATAATAATTATAGTTTCCTTGACTTCCATATGTAGCTAACTGTAATATCATTATTACTATTAAGTTTTATCTTAATTATTTTGTAATAAAATAGATAGTAATATACTTTTAAGTATGATATAAGCCTAAATCTGTACTGTAAATATTTTGAAATAAAGTAGATATTGACGTAAATTAAAGTATAATATAGGCCTAATCCTGAATCTAAGTAGCTACATATTTTTTGTTCTTTTTTCGAGCAATGTCCTCCTTTTTAAAGCTTTGTGTCCTCTTTTTATATCGATGTGAATTTGGTCACCTTATATTTAGGTCTTTATTATTTTAATGAGCCCAACTGTCACCGTAGTAAAAACTTAAGTATTTCTTTGGTCATAAAATAGACTACATTTTAATGATAAAAGTTCAGATGTGTGACAAAATAAAATCGATTGCATGCTTTCTCGTCACCCTTTATTAAATTAAATACAGAAGCAGCTGTGGAAGAAATATAATTAGTTGAAAGTGATGGAGTAGTATTTCTTCAAACGTTGCAATGAACGTGAGACTGATATGGCACACAAATTTCAATTGAAGTGGATGTATCCGAAGTTGTGGTGGATATCTACAAACTGTATCGTAAGAGGAATCACTACCACCAAGCATTCTCAACAACTATAATCAACACTCTGTCTCTCTGCCTGACGAATCATTGTCAGATTAAAATCTAGGAGTATCGTCACGTGCGATTATAAATAGATATTTTTGCTCAACCTATACAAAAAAACAGTGAGTACCCCTTACGTCGTCGTCAGTTTCCACACCACCTTAAAACACCTACATTTCTCCTATTACTGTCAGGGTTTAACATCAGCAGGGCAGGATCGCCGAAGGTGTTGGAATCCTGGGCAGAACGAGTGGTGAGTCCACACCTGTGGAGTAACGGTCAGCGCGTCTGGCTGCGAAACCAGGTGGCCCGGGTTCGAATCCCGGTCGGGGCAAGTTACCTGGTTGAGGTTTTTTTCCGGGGTTTTCCCTCAACCCAATACGAGCAAATGCTGGGTAACTTTCGGTGCTGGATCCCGGACTCATTTCACCGGCATTATCACCTTCATATCATTCAGACGCTAAATAACCTAGATGTTGATACAGCGTCGTAAAATAACCCAATAAAATAAATAAAATAAACGAGTGGTGAGAGGTGGAGGTCTCTATTCTCGCTAGACAAGGGAGCTCTTGGACCAAGCGAGTGACTTTCGAATAAGTTCCCTAGAAGTGCCGAAGGCGACATGCGAAAAACAACACTGCGATTTGTGAAGAATTTAATTTGTAAAAGGTCGAAATTTATTACGGTGAATATGTAGATCAGACCCAAAGAAGGTTATTTTTCTAATCTATGTCAGCTAAGAGACTATCTCCGTACATCAGCGGGCCCGGTAACTAGATCCCTAAGACTAGCACTCGTATGCATTTAGTCACGAACGTTACACAGAAAGGAAATTCTCGTCTGGCTGGTTTATTTCATGCACCACATAAAAGCCTATACTGAATTTATTGATTAAATTTAATGCTATGTACTGTAAATTGCGTGTACATGTGGAATTAAATTTGTAAGTTTCAGATAAACAACAGAATCACAGAAAAAACATTCTTCGGTCTAATCCACCACAAATATCACTTCAATGAACTCCGGAGATCGAACCAAATTCAGCAAAAAAGAAATGAGACCGACCTATGGTCACTGAGCTAGCAGAAGAACTTGAATATTTGAAAGGGTGAGAATGAGATAGTCCAAAGCCACACTTTAACAGAAATGTTTTATTGTGTGAGTTCATTTCTTACACATATGAGGAAACTATTAAAATATTATAAAAATTACCCAACAAAATGACGTAAGTATACACCCAAGGAATTATGGTACCGCACTTAGTAGCAATGGACTCTAAACCTGTAACACGTTCTCCTGTAAAATTTTGTCTCTTTGGCTTAGGACTATAACATCCTCACCCCCCTTTTTTCTTTCTCAACTATCGGAAATAATATTAAGTCCAAAAAGATAGTATTGAGATAAATCAACTTGAAAGTTTGAATGTTTATGAAAAATCTGGGTTTGCTTTTAAACACGTTTATTCATTCTTGTTAAATAATACATGTTCTAAGCTACATATTAGCATATTTTGATGATTTATTTCAAATATACAGAATAAAGAAATATAATTACAAAACAAACAAAGAGAATTGAATTATGGTTTTAGCACAGCTAGAGCTGAATTGAATGAAACTATATATTCACAGATTTTGAACTTCATTATATAAAGAGTGCGTTAAATGAGCTATCTTGCTAGAGGCTAAATCACAAGCTTCCTAAGAGTCACCTTCATAATCATCACCTATAATTTCCACTGTTATCCACAGCAGGTAGGCCTACTGGAACCTTGTCAACTGCAGTGTCACATATTGACAAGGTGTTGTACCAGCCATGCAACTCTTCAGGAATGATACTTGCTCGACAGACTTTTAGAAGATTATTCTTCTTTTCTGAGCTTACTGGCAACGAATTTGAGTATTCTGCTAGCGGTTGTTTTGGATAAACAAATGGACGTCCCTCTCCACGAATTTTGATTGCTCTATATTCATCAGAATACCCACACTTATATTACAGAACCTAAGATGTTTCTTTCGTGTAATTGAAAGACTTTACTTTGAGCTAATTAACATCATCACCATTCTCATCTTTGGATTTCTTTTCAACCAACATTTTTGCCACCTGCTGTAAGTTGAAGTATTTCTTTCAGAGAGAAGGTTCAGAGTTTGCGAATATTTTTTTTCTGAACACCAGAAGTAAGGCAATTCTGACGGCTTCCATACACAGAGAAGGAGGAATCATAAAAATAGTGACCCTCGTCAAGATTCTTACGATTTCTCCTCCTTCCTGGAGTGCTGCTGATGACTCAGTGGGGAATGAAGTCTTTCTGCCTACCAATAGGTTGAACAAACCTTCTTCCGCCGCTCTTCAGAAATGTTTTCTGTGCACTTAATCCACAGAAGTTACAATTAAGATGTTTAGGAATTTTAGCATCTTGTGATTTTTTTTTATTTTATATATCAAGCCATCCCTATGTTAATTTTTTCACATTGCTTTTCCATTTGCTTGAATTCCTTTTTCTCTATCTATTTTCTTGAGTTGGTTTCCCAGGTGCCGCACATTTTTCATTGTCTTCTGAATATTCAGAGTTAGGATGGTAATAAGAATCTGAATCTGCAAAATCACTTAATAAGCATTATCAATTTTTTTCCAACACACCTCGTTCACTTACGACTGATGAGATTCCTGCTGGTAATTGATCATTTTATTTAGTGTATCCAGAATAATAATTTTTGTTATAAGAAATTAAATCATCATGTTTATTCTAGATGTTATGTATATTATTTAATTTATTTCGCTTATCTGCAGTTCCACTCATTCAAGACGAGTAATTCTATACTTTTGGTTACACCCTTCTCACAGTTCTATTGTCAGATCGTATCAAATTTAATTTATTAATCAAACATTTTTAATAAGAACTGAAATATCCACAGTAAAATTTTTAATATTTACTTCTTTGTTGTCATTCGGTGGTCTATGTTTAGAATTTATTGTTTTGGTATTGTTTTAATGTTATAATATATTATTTAAATAATTTTAATAATGAACCTACTGAATCCCAAAACAAGATTAAAAAAATGATTTGGTACAGAATAAAAATAACAACTTCACCTTAGAATGTTAAAGTAATTACAGTATTTATTTGTTTTGGCTATCATGTATATTTTAAGAAGCGTTACTTACTAGCAATCACTTCAGCGTTTTTCTGCAAAGCTAGCTGCAATAATTTCCTTCCTCTTGTCATATAATTGTTCATGTTTATGAGAAAAATATAATTATGCAATCATTGTTAATCACTAGCATAGATCACTGTGTACCTGATCAGATTATGAGTTAAAATCATTCTCCCTGTACAGGTATTCTGAAAGTGATATTGAGTGTACAGGCAAAATGTATTAAGGGGACACTCAACTATATTTTGGAACTTTTTCCCTATTTGACCAATCTTTTTCAAATTTGGAGAAAAAGTTTAATATACACATGGAAAGTAACATGCAAAATCTCAGCTCCTTAGATCCAATACTTTTCAAAATAAAAAATATTTCAATTTGTAATCAATCATTAATTGAAATATCACTTTTAATTATCATTTTTTATTTTTTGGCTTTGTGCATTTTACTGTGACTTCTCAAGGAATAGGGGAAGAATTCTGCATATTGATTTAGTTCTGTCACGTAAATTAGTGTAGAAATTTAATTTTTCATTTCTATGACACTTCTGCAATTTTTAAGTTGAGTGTCCCCTTAAGTGCACTTAATACTCTTTTCCTGTCAACATTTTGTTTGTAATGGACTTAATAATTTATGAATGTTTCATTACTAAGGAGCTATAAGAGTTAAGACTTAATTCGTTTTCCCAATAGACAAAGCACAATTTGTTGTAGGCCTACTTATTACCATTTAATAACTCATTTTTCGCATTTTTGAACTTAATACTTTTTTCTTGTAAGCCCACGATATGTTTGTAAATAAAGAAGTTCGTTTTCCTCAATTGTTCAAACCTAAAATAAAATTTTGACATGACATTAAAATTTCCTTCCAGTCATATCTCGTCGATGATGCTATAATGACGCAACGAAATAGAACTTTATCAATGAATTGAACGGATGGTTGTTACTTGGAAAATGATCTTTCCTTTGAACTTATTCATATCCCGTGAATCATTTACTAACGAGAACTACATTCAGTTCTAATACAGAACAACAGAAATGAAATTACAACCATTGAGTCATAACTGTAGCCCCAAGATTGAGTACAAAGCCCAGAGACTTTTACGCTATGTGAAATGTCGTTGAAATTTCATATTATCTCCTGGGAAGATGATACAGGTTTTAATAATAGTTATCTCCTGCTTTCTGTGTCGGTGACAAATACAAGAAATTAATAGTGGAATGATGACGGAAATCCGAGAAAATACTCGCAACAACGCTATCGTTCAGTACAATTATATTTAAACTTGCTGGAATTTTAACCCGGCGTGGGAAGTTAACATTATTTACTCACTTTATACCCGGTAATCATACCGAATTCTCTTGGTTATTTTAGCGGTAACCATTGTCATCACGAAAAATACGCAGAATGTTAAGTACTGTATCATAAAAATTAATAGAAAAATTATGTATTTAAATTGGACTTCAACTCGCAGCGCCTTAACCGCTCGCTATGACATGCCCTTGAAATAATAGTAATGATAGTGCTGGTGGTCCTGCAATTAAAATTGTGTCATTTCTAGCTGGAAATGTTCACAACGTGCAGAGGGTGGGATGCCTGGAGAAAAACAGAAAATAGATTGTAGACGCCAAATTGCTCTTCAAGGAACGACCAATCACATAAATTGAGTGATAGAACACGGAGAACAAACTTTGGAAAACTTTATTTCCTCAACCGTACTTCAAGGATTTGAATGCTGTACCTGCAGACTTAATAAAGTCTTTGCCAATAACCATAATTAATATTAAAAAAAATAGGCTTAATGACTTCAGTAATAGACACTACTATAATATGCTCGTTATTTGTTATATTTATAGTAAAAATGAACTATAGTGAGTGCGCAGAGCGTAATAGTGAAAGTGCAGTGTTTGTGTGTGTACGTGCGTGTGTGTGTGTGTGTGTGTGTGAGTGAGTGTGTTTTTACAAAGCCAGTTCATTGAGTTACAGTGTCCGAGAAATGAGTTAGATTTACAGTGCAAGTGAGTTACAATGAACGCGCAGTGAGTAGCAGTGTAAGTGCAATGAGTTAGAGTGTGTGCAGTGTTTTGTTGTGTAAGTGTATACAGTGTTTGTAGCGAAAGTGCAGTGAGTTATAGAATGTGTGCAGTGTTTTGTAGCGAAAGTGCAGTGCGTTAGGCCTTTAGAGTATATGCAGTGTTTTGTAGCGAAAATGCAGTGCATAATAGTGTGTGCAGTATTTTGTAGTGTAAATGCAGTGCGTTATAGAGTGTAAGAAGTGTTTGTAGCGAAAGTACAATGCGTTATAGAATGTGTGCAGTGTTTTGTTGCGAAAGTGCCGTGCGTTATAGTGTGTGTGTGTGTGTGTGTGTGTGTGTGTGTGTGTGTGTGTGTGTGCGCAGTATTTTGTAGTGTAAAATGCAGTGTGTTATAGAGTGTATGTAGTGTTTTGTAGCGAAAGTGCATTGCATTATAATGTGTGTGTGCAGTGTTTTGTAGTGTAAATGCAGTGCGTTATAGAGTGTATGTAGTGTTTTGTAGCGAAAGTGCATTGCATTATAGTGTGTGTGCAGTGTTTTGTAGTGTAAAATGCAGTGCGTTATAGAGTGTATGTAGTGTTTTGTAGCGAAAGTGCATTGCATTATAGTATGTGTGTGCAGTGTTTTGTAGTGTAAATGCAGTGCGTTATAGAGTTATGTAGTGTTTTGTAGCGAAAGTGCATTGTATTATAGTGTGTGTGCAGTGTTTTGTAGTGTAAAATGCAGTGCGTTATAGAGTGTATGTAGTGTTTTGTAGCGAAAGTGCATTGCATTATAGTGTGTGTGTGTGTGCAGTGTTTTGTAGTGTAAATGCAGTGCGTTATAGAGTTATGTAGTGTTTTGTAACGAAAGTGCATTGCATTATAGTGTGTGTGTGCAGTGTTTTGTAGTGTAAATGCAGTGCATTATAGAGTGTATGTAGTGTTTTGTAGCGAAAGTGCATTGCATTATAGTGTGTGTGCAGTGTTTTGTAGTGTAAAATGCAGTGCGTTATAGAGTGTATGTAATGTTTTGTAGCGAAAGTGCATTGCATTATAGTGTGTGTGCAGTGTTTTGTAGTGTAAAATGCAGTGCGTTATAGAGTGTATGTAGTGTTTTGTAGCGAAAGTGCATTGCATTATAGTGTGTGTGCAGTGTTTTGTAGTGTAAAATGCAGTGCGTTATAGAGTGTATGTAGTGTTTTGTAGCGAAAGTGCATTGCATTATAGTGTGTGTGCAGTGTTTTGTAGTGTAAAATGCAGTGCGTTATAGAGTGTATGTAGTGTTTTGTAGCGAAAGTGCATTGCATTATAGTGTGTGTGCAGTGTTTTGTAGTGTAAAATGCAGTGCGTTATAGGGTGTATGTAGTGTTTTGTAGCGAAAGTGCATTGCATTATAGTGTGTGTGCAGTGTTTTGTAGTGTAAATGCAGTGCGTTATAGAGTTATGTAGTGTTTTGTAGCGAAAGTGCATTGCATTATAGTGTGTGTGTAGTGTTTTGTAGTGTAAAATGCAGTGCGTTATAGAGTGTATGTAGTGTTTTGTAGCGAAAGTGCATTGCATTATAGTGTGTGTGTGTGTGCAGTGTTTTGTAGTGTAAATGCAGTGCGTTATAGAGTTATGTAGTGTTTTGTAGCGAAAGTGCATTGCATTATAGTGTGTGTGTGTGCAGTGTTTTGTAGTGTAAATGCAGTGCATTATAGAGTGTATGTAGTGTTTTGTAGCGAAAGTGCATTGCATTATAGTGTGTGTGTGTGCAGTGTTTTGCAGTGTAAATGCAGTGCGTTATAGAGTTATGTAGTGTTTTGTAGCGAAAGTGCCTTGCATTATAATGTGTGTGTGCAGTGTTTTGTAGTGTATGTAGTGTTTTTTTATCGAAAGTATAGTGCGTTACTGTGTGTGTGTGTTTTTTTTTTGTAGCGAAAGTGCAGAATCAGTTCAGTAAATATTAGTAACACAGCAATGAGTGTAGTTAATGTCTAATGATTAGAAAATGTACAGACGATGTTGAAAATTTTTGTAGTGAAGAGTGTATATAATAATCCGACATATCCTTTTATAGGCTTTTGATTGTATATATTCTCTTGTTCATTATGGTATTTACTGTCGTTGACTTGTTTTGTTTATATTCCTACCTGTACTATGTATTTCTTTAGTTTTTCTCTCTTATCGTTATTTTTCCTGTAACCAACACCGGGCGAAAATCTATTTGTAGTTAATAAATATTTATTCATTCATTTGATCATTCAAATCTAGAAGAAATAAATAAATTTATGTCCCTTTTTGTATATGTCCTTTGCAGTCTTATTAGCTCGTGTACCGGAATCGGAAGGCTCCACCATATTTTGTAACCATGAAGAGATAAAAACGAAACGTCATATTCAGTGATAATGAGGAATGGATACACTCAGTGACGTGAGGTATTCCATGTACAGCTTCCACTGATGAAGCAATATCGTCTTCAAGGAAAGTTTTTTTTTATTTCTTTATTTAATGACACTGTATCAATGAGTAAGGCAGTCAACATGCCGAAACAAAACAAGATCAAGTGTTCAGTGTAAAGAATTTTGTTTTTACTATATTTATTGTATTATGCTAATTTCCAGTATTTACTTTTGTATTTGTTGAAGATGTGTACAGTAGTGGCAAAAAAACCGGACTGACCCTTGTAGCTGATTTCAGAGCCTTGTTCACTCCAGAGCGTCGGTGCATATTCCTTGGACTCGAAACCACCTGTGCAGTTGAACAACAGCCACGCAGCTGGTTACTGTTTTCGTCTTCATTGAGTAGCAAAAACCCATATTATCTTCATAAAGAAAATGAGTAATATGTACGCAAAATTTGGTTCATACAGTAGAAGTCCTCGTATCCGGCAACTGTGAGACAAAGCCAGTGCCGGATAATTGGAAAATACTTTTCGGATCCAAGGAATATGCACCGATGCTCTGGAATGAACAAGGCTCTAAAATCAGCTACAAGGCACAGTCCGGTTTTTTTGCCACTACTGTACATACGTAGGCTGTGTCCAGTTACGCGTAAAAGACGTATTCATAATTAATTTCTATAATCTGACATTAGAGATAGTAATTCAAGGCAGAAATGTATTTTATATATTCCAATATTAACACATTCCAATATTGCAACAAAGAAGAAATGACTGAAGATCATCTACAAACCTGTGAAGTTCTACCTGATGGATCCACCACAGAGAAATATTGGAGAGCAAGAACGCTAATGGCTTCGTTGCCAAAGCCGGGCATTAGATAACAACAACAACATATTAACACATTTTCCATTGTGAATATTCAAATTTCAATCCCTTCGATAACTTGTTATATTATTTACTTCTAAACTCATGTTGACTTAGATAAAAAAATATATTTTTTTTAAAAGTGCAATTTAAATATTCAAAACTCTGTAAATAGAGGAAAAATAATTAATGAGCGTTTGGTTTTTACTTCTTAGATGAAAAATATATTATTAAGCAGGAAGTATCTAGAATATAGATGTGTGTTACTTATTTTAAGAATAACTTTCTGTTGCCTATAAGGTGGCTTTAAGTAAATTTTTTGTTCGTTATTAAATGCACGTGACAGTATATTTTGTACGTGAGCGTTCTTCTTATTGTTCAGTGCCTATACGAATAAGCAAGGGGGGAGACGAGCCCATTACAGCCCTGAACAGATCTGACTCGCAGAGAGAAGCTAGTAAGATCCATGTACACCTAACTTGTACTCAAGTATTTATTTTTACGAGAAAACTGTGGCCTATGGGAGAGAGAGAGCCGCGACATGCTTCGTCGTGTTTTCGGTGTACTTTCATAAAAAAAAATTATATCATCCTAACCTTCCTTATCCCGAAATATCGAAGTTGAATAATTATTTCTAGTCAGACTAATTTAATTTGTTGACAGACATGTGTTTATTCCTATAAACAGGCACGGAAGGTGTTCATACGGAGAAATTTCAAGCGGGGAGTTCCTTTATGTTAAACTGCAAAGAAAACTATCCGATTCACTGGTGTTACCCGAGGGTGTACGATGAGGTTCGTACTGGAATTATTTTTTGGCTCATGTTTGAGTGCATGACCTTTAACTAACATGCTTAATCTTCGTGTGTTATTTTATTTTTTAATCACTCGTGCTTGTGAATTTTTTCATCTATCTTTTGCTGTTGCTTTCACTAACATCTTAATGCAGTACTTCTTAACAATTCTAAGGTCAGTATTCCTTTAATAGTTTATCAGTTGAGACGTTCTCTGTAACAAGAACTTAACTACAAAATCTTGAAATTAAGATACAAAGCATCAAACATTTTAGATCTGGCATAACAGCATTGCGCAGAACGACGTTTGTAGGAGGAAAGTAATATTTTGTCAATAGGGAGATGTGTTATTAAGGTTCAATATAAAATATGCTGGAAACGGAGAAAAGTCATAACGTACGTTAAGCTGTTATTCCAGGAAAGGCTTCATTTTAAAATGTTTGCCTACAGTGATCTTACTAGAGGTTTTGATTTATCTAGAGAAAATGAAAACTCGAGTGGGATTTAATAGACTATTACACGATTAGAAGAAAGTATATAAAGATTAGAAGAAATAAAGTACTCTAATACAATAAAATATTGACTTACTAAAATACTAAAAGTCTTGAAAATGTATTATTGTATCATCTCATCATTACAAATATTCCGCTAGATGGCAGTAGTGTGTTATGATTAGCTGTTTTCTTGTTACCAGTTGTGCCAACTATACAATCTTCATTGAATTCTATGAACGATTTTACTAGTCAAGAAAGCGGTGTTGATTCAGTTTCAATTTGATTAAAACAGTTGCATTCCACTTCAATTATCAATATACCTATATTAAACAATCTCGGATACGTGACAATCTATAATCTCTTACAGCAGAATCTATAACATAACGTAAATAATATAAACAAGATAAATGATGGAAAAGTTTTAATTAAAGATGATGAATTAAACATGAATTATTTTAAAAGATAATTATTGAAAGTACAATGTTGGCAAACAAAGAAGCAAACGCTAGGAAGATGATAGAAACAAATGCTAGGGAGGTGATAAAAATTGTAGAATAAGCAGCCATGATTGGTTGAAACACGTCTTTCCGTACCGTTTTATTGGTGAAAAGTAGTTACGACGTATAGTAAAAGTGTAATAGTCGCAATAGAATAAAAATTAAACGTATCATGGGCATTCCGAGTAGGCCTGCATGAATAATTAGTAAACATTTTAAACATTGTGAACCATTTAATAAAAACTCTGGCACGACAACCCACGGAGGGCTAAGATCGAGCAGCTGTCCAGTACAAGGATAACGTATAATCAGCATGATTATTCAGCCGCAGCAGGTATAATTATCTTATTTTTAATTGGTTATTTTACGACGCTTTATCAACTGCTGCGGTCATCTAGCGTCTGAATGAGATGAAAGTGATAATGCCAGCGAATTGAATCCAAAGTCCACAGCCGAAAGTTACCCAAAATTTGCTCTTAATAGGTTGAGGGAAACTCCCGGATAAAACCTTAACCAGGTAACTTGTTTCAACCAGATTTGAACCCGGGCCCGCTGTAGTTATAAAACAGGATTTCGTTACTCAATATAGTTTCCCAAATTTATCTTGATGTTGGTGGCAGGGCACTGTTCCAATACACTGATCTAAATTTCCTAAGAACACTTAGCCTATTCCTTAGCGACACGCTGCTGTACGTTTCATATTAAGAACTTATGTTAAATGTATAACCATAAGGATTATGAAGCGCTTAGTCTGGACCTCTGTGGTAACCCCTAAGTCAGTAGTTCTCCTTATAGAGCTCGTTAACTAGACTCGGTGTAACTGTAACCACTTCGTATGTGCGTTTTGCCAATAACTTTTTAAAATTGAAGTATAATTTCAAAATAGTGGGTTTGTGAACTCGCAAGGTAGTGTAATACGAAACAATTTAAACAGAAATCTTTAATTTCAAAATATAATATAATTTTTTTACGCTTTCTTTCTTTCATTGAGTAAAACAAAGTGGTGGATACCATTATTGTTTTCACGTTACAATGATATACACTGCGTATGAAAAAGATGGACCCAATTTCAAAGCCATTTATCTAGCAGTGTTAATAAGTTATAATTACACAACAAATGGTAAATAGTTTAGTGAGTCGCCAAGTTTACTCATCAGGTTATAAGTGCTCTATGTCCTTCACCTGCTGCACGGACAACATCGAAGCGACAGCTGAATTCGCCCCAAACTGTTCTCAGAGTGCCTTCTTCCACTGAATTCACTGCCGCTATGATTCTGTTTCTGAGGTCATTCATATTAGTTGGTAATGGCGGCACAAAAACACGGACTTTAATGTGATACCACGAGAGGAAGTCGCATTGTGTCTGGGGACTTTGAGGGCCAAGAATGTAGTGCTAAGTCTTTGGGCCCCTTGCGACCTAGCCAACATTGAAGCAGTGTGAAATTTATAAACTGTCGAAGTGCCGTGCCACTGTGGTGGTGCTCCGTCTTGCTGGAAAATGAAGTCATTTGAGTCATTATGAATTTGTGGGAAAAGCCAGTTTCCCAGCATTTCGAAGTAGGTTTGCCTATTAACTATGTTTTCCTCGAAATAGAAAGGGTAGTAAACCTTTCTTGCAGAAACATATATGTAGAAACTCTATGACCTGCCGTTTCAAGTGATATGCATGTAATTCACGAGTGATTCGCAATTGCAGAGATATAGTGCTTTGAAATTATTGGTTCCATCTTTTTGATACATGGTGTATAACTTTTACCACTAGACTTTCACAATTGTTAATGATAGACACGTGTACACACGCATAATTTATACCCTTAAATTAACGTTAAGCTTATTGAAAATATGCAACGTAATAATTTACACAGATGAATCACAAATTAAGTTACAAATCGAAGTAGCGATTAAAATGGTTGCATCTCTGCGCGAGAGTATCATTGTCGCACACCACTCCGTTGTTCGATTTTTCTGAGAAAGAGATTTGGAAGAAAAACCTATACATAAAGAAATTCTACCTCTGTATGTTGAGTTATTGCCTGTCACGTCAAACTGTCACAATTGGCTGTAGATATTCTCTTAAAGGAGGACGAGTATCGAACACTGAGTCGGTCGGCACAGTAGAGATTGTCACGGAGGCAAATGTGTAACAGATTGGCGACTTGACCCAAGCTGACAGGATGAATGGGACGATAATGCTAGCCCGGATAGTTATAGGTGCTGATGAGTCTTGGGTACACTTTTATCAGACAGAGACAAAATATGCATCAATGCTCGGATCAAGTCGCCAATAGTACACTCGTGCAGAAGTGTCGTCGTCTTTAAACTGCTGCTTCTTTGTTTTACTTGTACGCACATCTATAATACTGCCATCTGGCGGTGTTAGCTTCAGATGCCTCCTTCAGAAATACAGGTCGCTACTTAAATGTGTAACTTACTTACTGACTCTATCTGGTAGTTTGGCTTTTTAACAATTTCTGTATATACGAGGTACTTAATGTGACTATAGCCAATGAACATTTGTGCACAAAATGAAATGTGTTTTAAAGCTAATATTAAATTTTACGTATCTACAGTAGCTACTTTTTAACCTATTCAGATTCCAGTTCAAAAGTTAGACAGGGTGAAAGTAATATAACTGTGCAGATATTGACAACTTAGATATTCCTTGGATAGAGAGAGTAACAAAAATTCTAATACCGCTATAATACTAGTCTCAAATTAATACTTTTATCAGAAACAAAAATAATTTCCTGTAAATGTTCACACTGTTTTACTCGATAAGTACTAGCCATACGATTCTGATTTTTACTCTTGTCAATAGAGAAACTGATAATGAATGATTTGCCCCTTTGCACTTTTCAATAAAACGGACAGTCTTCTAGCAAATTAAATAAAAAGATTAATACCTATCGTTATATCCTCCTATTAGGAAGTCTGGAAACTCTTCTGGAATTACTAAGAGATGGAAGTATGTTGTTCAGACAGAATGCGTGTGTGTTTTCATACGTGATCTGGCGACGAGCTATTGCCGAACTTTCTAATTAACCATGTACTTAATTACAAAACACATAATAAGTTATGTTTATTATATATTTTAGTGTATTCCATTGCGTCCTCCAATCTTCAGTTATATCACTTCCACCCCGTGTATAAAATTGGAACTGCTTATGGTCAATTAAAAAATTAACACTTCAATAATTTTATTCATTTAGTTTCCTAATTATTAAAAATTATTAATTGGATAGAAAGTTAATGCTTTGTCATTTTTGCATGGCTCATGGGTTCGGTTTTATTTCGCTATTTTTACATTGTACAAAATTAAGCCGCGATTCAAAATAATGAAAACGCTTTAGTAATAGTAATAATAATGTATTATTATTATTATTATTGTTGTTCTTGTTGTAAAATGATACAATAACATGGTATGCATCAAATTTATTGCTAGAAAAACTCTCAAAATTTTATTGATGTGAGAAGTAGGCCTACATGGGAGACAAAGTAGCAAAAATTTTTCCTTTCCAATAACATGGTGTTCTGCCTCATTTCCATGATGAAGTCTCCATTTTCCTCTATAAACATCTGCTACATCGTTGGATTGGATGTGCTATTGCCACTGATTTCAACTATCGCTCTTGGCCTCCCAGGTCACCAGACCTGACTGCATGTGACTTCTTACTTTGGGTTATATGAATGACACCTCCGATGTGTTAACTCTGCCATAACATCTTCAATAATTTTGTTAAGACAAAGAGATATTGCTACAATTTTATCCATAAATAGGAATATGTTACAGAGATTGTGGCAGGAATTTTAGCATTGAATTTATGTATGCCAAGTGACACTCACATTGGGTGTTTGTAAGTTGCTAATTAAAACCTGAAAGTTTCGCTAAGAATTAGTTCACATCATGTTATTGTATCACTATTCATTAATAATTCCTTTATAATAAATGTTTGAAAATGTTTGCATCATTTTGAATTATATTTGTGTTATTTTATTTCTCGATCAATATTCTTTTGTTCAGTATTTTGCTTCAATAATGAATATAAATAGCATAAGGTCTTTGAGAACTACGCACCTGGAATTTGTTAAATTATTATTTTTAAAACTGAAGATTTATCATTATAAAATTTAAAATTCGGTACCACGAGATATTTTTTGCACTTCGAGTTACACAATACGCCCGTTAAATAAAAAGCCTGCAATTATTAACAATAACGAATACGTATATTTAGGAGTTTTTTTATATAATTTTATTACAGTCTGCAAACTTTACACATCATTGATATTGTTGAAATATGTTTCCGAAAGCGCTCTGGAAATCCTTTGTTGACCAATGCACTGGATGTCTCCAATGGAACTAATGTCGTCGAAATCTTCCTTTTTATATAAATTTCTTTTTCGAAAGCAGAAATAAGTTTGCCGGTACCATATGGGAAGGATGAAAGTTCCTGGACGACACATTGAACTAAAAGTTAAGAGAAGATTTTAAGAAAATCTCAGTGATCGTGTGAAAAATCTATTTAAAGATTCGTCATTTTCTATCCTTTTACACTTCTTTTTTGCCCTTTCGATATTTACGCATATACAGAGTGTCTCCAAGCTTTGGGGTCAAAATTATACAGATGGTAAATGACTCTAAACTAAGCATTTTGACATCAGGAACCAGTGGTCGGAAATGCATATTTCAGGAGCTATAAGGTCTTGGAACTAGTAATAAGCTTGAACATTTTTGCAAGCTGCTTTAATTTTTTACACACATAAACAAACAACTTACATCTCATAGCAACTGTTCAAAGTGGTGATCACCAGCCTTGATACATCCAGAACAATGCGTGACATTTTGCTCCATTCTCTTAAATATTCCTGGTGTCTGTTGTACAATGAGGAAGATAGGTAAATATCTGTTGCCCAGTTGATCAATGGATATGAAGTGGGTAGTGTTAAAAACACATTCTCTTGGAAATAACAAGATATTTAATGTTTTATTTACAAAACAACATACACCTCATAGCAACAACTTTGAGCTCAAACCAATTGTTGGAAGTGGCGACCACCTGTCTTAATACATGCGTTACAACGATGCATGAAATTTTTTTTAGCAATAACAAATAACAAATATCACTTCAGGCAGTTGTTTGTTATGAAAATTAAAGCAGCTTACAGAAACATCCCTCACATATACTTTCAAGATCTCGTGGCATCCGAAATATGCATTTCCGACCACTGGTTCCTTATGTAAAAATGCTCAGTTCAGAGTCCTCTTTCTGTATAATTTTGACCCTAAAGGTTGGAGATACTCTGTATACTTTGTCGATATTCTGCACGCGTCCGTTTAACTTTGACAACGAAGTATTACTGATATGCATTACCCTTTCAAAATAATTTTAAAATATTTCCATAATAATGGATTCATCCGTGTAGCTTATGCATCCCTGTGTTGCTCCTATTTTGTTGTGTGTAATGTAAACACATCCTGTGCAAACGACCTTGAGTGATGTTAGAGTTTACTGCTTTATTGTAGGTAATGTATTATGTAAGAAAGTGACAATGTCCTCTCTTTCTTTGGCAGCACGAGTGACGTCAGAGTTTACAGAACTCCTATACTGTGAAAACATTACAATTTTTTATAGGTTGAGTTTATACGTACCACGTCAAAAATTGTTTCACGTTCAATTTGCAGTGGGCGAGCAAGTTGCCATATCAGGGCCCGTTCATATGGTACAGACTGCAGTGTATACATGGTTCGATTTTTTCCAGTATTTAACTTAAATATGGGGAAGGGTGATAGTAGGAGGGAAAATAATAAAATGCATAAGATTTGCTGATGATATGGCGTTGTTAGCAGAAGAGGAGATGATACTAAGAGATATACTAGTGGAGCTAAATGATAGCTGTGAACAGTATGGAATGAAGATAAATGCAAATAAGACGACGAGCATGGTCATAGGAAGAAAAATTAAGATAGTAAACTTGAGAGTTCTAAATGAGGCAGTAGAGCAAGTGGGCAGCTTCATATTTTTGGAATGTACTATAAGTAGTAACATGAGCTGCTGCCAGGTAGTCAAAAGGAGGATAGCCATGGCAAAGAAGGCTTTTAATAGAAAAGGAGCATCTTCTGCAGATCTCTGGAAAAACAACTAAGGAAGAGACTAGTGAAGTGCTTTCTGTGGAGTAAGGGGAAGAAACATAGACATTAAGACAAAATGAAGAGAAGCGACTAGAAGAATTTGAAATGTGCATATGGAGAAGATGCAGCGTGTGAAATGGACAGACAGAATAAGAAATGAAGCTGTGTTGAAAGAGTGGGTGAAGAAAGAATGATGCTGACACCGATTACAAAGAAAAACAGTAATTGGTTGAGTTACTGGCTGAGAAGGAACTGTCTGCTGAAGGATGCACTGGAAAGAATGGAGAACGGGAGAAGAGTTCGGGCAGAAAAAGATATCAGATAGTAGACGACGTTAAGATATTATATGGATCACATAAAGAGACAAGAGGAAGGCACAAAATAGGAAAGAATGGAGAATGCATGGTTTTTAGTGAAAGACTTGCCCTTGGACAGAAAACTATGAATAAATTAATGTATAATTTAAGTTGCATTATGCATGGGCAATTATTTGAATCGATTTATTGCGGACAGCGGTGTACACACGGTTCGAATTTTTCTCGATATTTAAGTCATAACGGAAAAAATCAAACCATGTGTAGACTACACTGCAATCTACACGAAATGGATTCGAATAAATGCCCGTTTCGATAAATTCCCCTACCGCTTGAACGGGCCCTAACACTGCCAGTTATATACGCCGAAACAAACTGTGCTGATCGTCGATTACTGTACCTGTTTTCGTAGCAACCAAGTAGGCCTATATATTTATTTTCCAAAATATTTAGACGTATTATAGTTTCAGTGCTTGTTTTACGTTAGTACTGCAATTACGGTCCTCACAACAGAGGAAAAATTCTCTATTATTATATCCGCTGTACGGCGTATAAATGACCCAAGTTTGAAACAGATTTCAGATGGCTTTCGTGAAATGTTTCACAATCCGCCATACAGTAACACGGTTATGTTACAAGTTGTTGACACGGCCATAAACATACTCTCTTTGCACCAGAAACACTTTAGGGCAGCCGTGGCGAAAATATGATCGTGAGCCGAGCCACTGTGAACCTGCAACATGCATAGCACCTATGGAGGGAGGCGGACACCCGAAGGGGAAGTGAAGCAACTGTGTGGCTTATTAACGGATTTTCATTTTCCTTACGTCAAACACTTAAATGTAATTTTATACAGTACAAGGCTACAAACTGATGTTTAGTACGTGTAACGAAGAAAGAAATTAACAAGAAAACATAGGGCACGTTATCACAACCTAAAATTAACTGTATTCAGAATGTGTCTGCGACAGAGTTTCAAAATCAGGAATTATGTCACTTACTGCCAGTCGTAGTTGATCACGAAGGTATTTGTCTGTCAGTCGTGATCTAAATTTGGTTTTTGCTATTTTCATCGTTGAAAATAATTTTTCACAAACGTAAGTTGTAGCGAACATGGCTTCAACAGAGCAAGCGAAAGAACGAAGCTTCGGGTATTTATTTTTTGGCAAAGATTTGAAAAGTTCAATGTTTGTTAAGTCCTTACATCTAGCTTTCATTTAACATCACGTTGTAAATCTGTGAGTTTAAATTGAAGATAAAAGGTTCGACCTACACAGATGATGATAATAATAATAATAATAATAATAATAATAATAATAATAATAATAATAATGATAATGATGGTAATAATAATAATAATAATAACACTTAATCTTTTAATGTTTCTTGAGTGACATGTAGTATAATGCCGTTTTATGTTATACAACCGTTTTTCTCGTAATACTTGTGAACAAATCATACATTTAATATTCTCATCATATTGGCAGCAAAAAAAAAAATGTGTTCCTTCATCCTACTTGAAACTTTCATTTTTGTAGAGGCACATGGTTTCGAGAGAGACATTGCGACGATACGCCATTCGCAGGTCAGAGACAAATACAAATGGAACGGAGTTTGACTCCAGTGAGTGAGAGGGTGGGGGATGGGAGAGATAGGAAGCAAGAGAAATGCATAGCTATCATTGCGAGCCACAATGTGCTCGCGAGTCACCTTTTCGCCACGGCTGCTTTAGGGAACACACGATTTCCCTTGAAACACATTTCTATTATGCATCGCATTTACCTGAGCTTATACCACTCGATGCTACGTAGGGGTATATTAAAGATGTACATCTTTATGTAGAATCACCCACAACAATAATGTGAACAGTTTCAACAAAACAAAAAAACGACAAATTTTTCGGTTTGCAGATTTTGATGGATTATGGTTCTTTGTAAACAGACTTACATGATGATACATCCAGAAAATGACGAAACTCAAAATTTGCAGTTGAATCGACTGTGTGAATATCTAAATGTTAACGAAACTCAACATCTCCAGTTCTCTGAATTACTCTTAGATTGTTTTAAGATTCTTGTTGCTCTTAGCATGAAAATTTTACAATTATGACCATGCTTATTTCTTATCCAGAAGGTTATAGAGTTTCAAAAAATGAACATTTTTTTCCCCTATCCGTAGTCATAGTTATAATCAGGCAGCGCATTTTCGTTCCCAAACAAATTAGGAAAGTTATCAGTTAGTATATCCTGGAATTTTAGAGTTCCAACTCTGACCCTAAATGTTTACGTCAGGACGCTACGAAAGGTGTAATCTAGCTTCGATACATAATAATAATGGAGCATGACAACTGTAAGTGGGATTGCTACTAAATTTAGATGATCTGTTCAGCTACTTTTTGACAATATAAACGCACTGAAACTGCGAAACTAGCTCTGTACAAAATATTAGTGCTACATATTACAGAGAATATAATTACTAATACTAATATATACAATATATATTACAGAAGATAATAAACATGATACAGATTAACTGTAAATACTCTATATATAATATACTCAATTAATTCATTTAACGAAATCAACTCCGTTACGGTGAACAAAAACATAGAATTCTGAGATAATGAAATTCATATCTTTTACTATAACTGCCAGTAAAAATTTGTTTAAGCTAAGAAAATGTTCTTCCTACGTCACATGACGTTACAGGGACAAAATAATAACAAAAATTAATATACAAATTATCAATATTTACATTTTACATAATATATACATATAATTTGTTTATCAAAACCTATCGCGTTGCAGTGAACGAAAACATATATTCTGAGGTTATGAAATGCAAATCTTTTACGAACATCACATACAATTTGTTTAAACTAAGATAATATTCTTTCTACGTCATATGACGTTACAGGGGCATATTTATAATACATTACATCATTATTATTTAATGACCCCATGCGTACCTGCTTGCAGTTCGACCTTGCTTATGCATCCACGTGACGTAGGCTAATAGATGTAGCTACCAGAAGAGACTACTCGATCCGCTGTACGTTTCGGAACAAAAATGCGCTGTCTTGTTATAATGCCTCTGGATTCACAAAACAATTTTGCAAATAGAGGTTTCTGCAGTTCGTGGAAAAAAAGTCACTTTCTTTTCCCGTAATTTCACAAAACTCAACAAATGCCATTTTCTAAATTTTGCAGGAAAAGTTTTTTTTTTTTTTTTAGTTAATTCAAAATTATTTATTATGAAAGAATATGATAAAAGTAGACAATACTTGTCTGTGCCTTACAACTAATTACGAATTTTCTTTACTTACATGGAAGTTACTAACTCGTCTTTTTTTATTTAAACACATCAACTTCTATAGGAGAAGTACAATGTGTATGTTGCACAGACCACTTGAAATAATTCTTAAAGGTTTTTACATAATTAATTACCTACACAATAATTCTTGCCATGGATTTTAAGTCATATGTTTGCCAATCTTTTCTCCAAAGCTTTATCTTCGGAAATTTTCTTCTAAAATTTCATCATACTTAGATGGCAGAACGATACAATTTCCTCAGCTCTTTCTTCACTATACAATCCTCATAACAGAAACCAATTATTTAAAAGTCTAAATATCACAATAACACCCAACCGAGACCATTGAAGTTCTACGAAATTACAGGGACTCTACGAATCACTTTTTTAAGCTGTGGCACATTTCAGTTAAAGTTTTCCTCAAACTGGAATAGAATTTCATTACGTAATATTGCTCCATGGAGAAGATTTTTACGGACGAAACAAACACACTTAACTTCGATGCGATGAAATGATTTTTAATGACGTTACAGATACGAGTTTATTCTCATTGAAAAGTGTGTGTCCAAGTAGTCAGAACCACAAAATCATATAATTTTTCTTATCTTTCTGCAGGCTGATCCAAAAAAGTTCCAATATTTAACGGGCGCAATGCGAAAATCCAAGCCAAAATCTCAGGAAAGTCTGAAATTAACAATAACAGAAATATGCAAATTCATAATTGAAAGTATATGTATTTAATTACGCACCAATAACTCACGCAATTTTTATGTTGGTCCGTTGAGTCTGATAATCTTCTTTTTCAGACAACAGAAGAACTAGATCCAACCAATGTGGTTATTTCTTACACAAATGGAACGACGTTCAATGCAACATTGACTATACAAGGTTCAATGTATAAGGATACAGGCTACTACTACTGCCTCTCCAATGAAACTACGAAGTGTAGCCTACTAATGGAAAGTTCTGAAACTACACAGAAACTGTATGTTTATATAGAAGGTCAGTTCTTGTTAGATAAACTCCTTAGGAAGAAATAATAATTAAAATAATGAAATACAATAACTAGGTCTATATGTTATTTCGTTAGAAAAACTTTCAGTCAAAAATTTTGAATTTCACTTCATGTACTGAAGAAATGAAGGTAAATACCATAGTCTACTGTATACAGTCACGAAGCTTGAGTTGTGAGGGTACTAGGAACAATAGACTGTGCCGGTACTATTTCGCATTGTCTGTGATGAATTGACAGTAGCGATCCTAGTGGTTAGCAACTATCTATGGATGCATTCCTTACGTATTGAACTTCGTGACTGTATATACTAGTCTGTGGTAATACTATCTTGTGACGCCGTATGAAAAGGAGGCGTGGAGGTACAGCTCGTATATTCTTTTAAACTCGGCCACCTTTTAATCCTCAGAAAGATCCGATAGATCTGGATAGAAGGCCTAGTGCTCCTCTGAGCCGTTCTGGAGATTATAATTTACAAGGAGAATCTCACCTCCACAAGGGGTCAAACCCAAAAGCTTTCAGTTTGTAGTCCGTTTCTTTGCCAGCTGAGCTGTTACGGCTCCGAAAAAATGCAATAGTCGTGAAATTATTTATTTAGAAATATGAAATAAACGGTTCTTATCGTTACTTTGAAGAGATTCGCGAGCCAATGTTCCACCATAGATTTAAAATGACGTAAGACACATTGTTTTGGAATATACGAAAGTTGGAGCATAAGTCATGGCAACTATTTTTAAAAGTAAACGATGGTATCATGTAATGTCATATAGCATCTATCGCACAGAGAGCAATGAATATTCAATTGTGAGTCGACCGCTGTACCATGTATACACAGTACAAGTATTTGGTCGCATCACTACATCGCTCTCTATGTGATAACCATATCACGTAGAGAGCGATGTTAACGCGTAATACGTACTGCAGTTGTGAGTCGACTGCCGTGCAAAAAGGATGTGACCTGATGGTTTTTTAGGGTGGATATGTGCTGTATTGTATTCCAAATATCGTAATAAACACGAGTAGCATGATGCTGTGTCGTTTATTGATATTTGATCGCTACCCTATCCTACCTATTGCCCCGTCGCTCTTATTTCCGGCAGCCAATCACGTTGCAGGTCGGCTACATTTAAACGTGTGCGTCTTCTCATTGGCTGTCGATGATGTAATTCACTTCCTAAGGCTCGATAAATACTTAATATAATCGCCCGCCATTTTGGCTCTTTCGTTCGCGTTCACAGAAAACACACGAGGACGTCATTTGCCGTTCAATTATTTGCTGAATTATAGTGCATTTGATTTATTATCATAGGAGCTACGACATGATAATGTTTAACGGTGTGGCAAATAGAGTCCTCGTCTGGTAGCTCGGCAACGAAAGAACAAAAATGGCGAACAATACTACCTACTTAGACTTTATAGAGCTTACACTTTCTAAGACGTAAGCAAAGAGGAGGAATCACGCCGGAAATAACAGCGACACGACTATAGCCAATACACATACTGCCCTTTCAACTAGCACATTCACATATCCTCTCCTTTCAAGTAAAATGATGCTGTGTCGTTTATGGATGTTTGATCCTTATCCTACTAGCACACATACCTTGCCCTACTAGAAATTCATAGAAATTTGTGATACATCTGATCCAGAAATAAAAAATTCTGTAATATGCAAAACTTTTCTTCAGCAGCGTATGAAATTTTAAAATCCCAAATAAAAACAAAATTCCATAAAATTAGTACCACATAACAACAATTTTACATAATTACGTACTGTACCTGTAAGTTTGTTTGTTTGTTTTTTTTTTTTTTTCCATAATCTTTACCATGGACAGCATTTAAATGACGTCTTATATTATAATGCCTTATATAACGAAATTGAACGGAACATATAATATTACCTAATATTATTAGGTAATTAACTTTATCTCCTTCAACAACAAAATAACCATATTCCCATTCCTCACTGAAGCTGTATCTTGGTACTGTAGACAGTGCCATTTTCAAATATTCTGTAAACTGCTCGCCACTGAATATTTACGTTCTACGACTGACTAAACAGAATGGAAACAGAGTCGCGGACAGAAGTTGGAAGAAGTAGGGATGGTAATGTTTGCGTTTTAGGGAGCGCATGTTTGGCATCCCTGAGCTAGAGCGAACAAAGTAAACAATCACGTACAACGTACTGTCAGTGACACAGTTCATCTGCCCTGGAAGAAATGCGGAGTTGGGGTAGTAGTTTCGCACTAGTAGTGGTTGGAGAGAAAATTAGAAATACAATGTAGCATGCGTTATAAAAACATTGATTTACCAATTCCGCGCCACGTTACTATGGAGTACATTACACATGAAAGTTATATTGCTACGTCTTAACGTTGAATATATATTTACACCAATAATTCTATTAAGCAAACGTTCACCTTCGTCTTCCAAGTACAAATGAAGAGAGAAGAGTGTTTTTTTTTTGTTTTTTTTTTTTTTTGGAGAAAATAGAATAGGGAATAAGCAGAGGATATTCACACCAAAAGTACCGTTAGCCAGCCGCTTGCTCCAAAGCTTGACCTACATATATTATAACATATGTAGGCCTAGCTCCAAAGTTAGCCTCACACCCCTCTAAACAACACCTCTAACTTCCCCAAGGTTCAGGGCTGTGTCATCGACAGCTATGGCAGTGTCCCTCAAACTTTCTTCACCGCGGAACTCCATTCATCCTATAATGTAACGTGGAACGCTTGTAATTTATTTTCTTTGTTTTGCTATTATTATTATTATTATTATTATTATTATTATTATTATTATTATTATTATTATTCATGAAGGCTTAAACATAAACATTAGTTTTAATTACCAATAAGTTTCACGCCCATTGTTGGAGGAGTAAGAGGTTAGCATTTATTGAAATTACTTGACGGGTGGATGTACGTAAAACGTAAATAAAAGAAATCTGACTTCTGTGTTTATGTTTACATTAGGCTACAGTATGTTTACGTTAATGGTAAACAGAAGCATTTACTTCAGCATTTACAATATGTTTATATGAAAGATAAACAAAATAAATCTCTCTATAACATACATCTTTCGAAGTATTTCCGTGTACTGATTTTTTCCTCAATTTTGTTAAATGTATTATAAAAATAAAGGTTTAACAAAAAAATACTTCAGACAAAAGTTGTTTACTTTTGTGCGTAAAATCAGAATCTTATCAAAAAAAGTTTGGGTTTCCATTGAATAAAAAACCAAATTGACCTTAGAATGACCTTGATAACCTACACTAAATAAAAAAAACAATATGCCATTTTTTCCCTTTCAAACGAAATGTTAAAACCTATTCAAAATTGTATTTTCACAAACACGTTTTTATATGATCAGCTATTATTATTATTATTATTATTATTATTATTATTATTATTATTATTATTATTGGTACTACTACTAATTTAGTTTTCTATCTCAATCCTATTATGCCTCCAGTTCAGTTACGTTCCAACCCTTGCGGTGGACGGACGTCTCATCGCTCAATCTTGTTGAGCTGCTGTGTTTCGACTAGTGTGCTCGCGGTTTGTTGTTCTTGCTTTGCTTGAATTATTTTGAGTAGCAATGGCAAGTAAAATCTGTAGGAAGAATACTATTGAAGCAGTGTTTAATAAAGATCAACAACGTCCTACTGCATACGAAATACATCAATGGTTAGAAGAAAATATCAACGTTCGAGAAGATGAATTGGACACATTACAACTAGTGAGTAAACAGAATGCAGTGTACATAAAATTTAATAATCAACTTAGCTACGAGAAACATCTTCAACTACACACCGGAACTTCAACAATCCAGCTAATGAATGGTGCAACAACTGTAAACATAACAGCAGGTGAGTTTGATATTATACAGTTAGAATCTTAAACGTGCCACCAGAAGTTCCAAATGACAGAATCATGCATGTTTTGCAAACTTACGGGAAAGTGCAAGAAATAATAAATGAAAAGTGGTCCAAAAATATCGATTTCAGGTGGATACTGGTATTAGACTAGTGAATATGCAAATTAACAAGCAAATTCCATCTACATTATATATTGCTGGCTATGAGGCTTATGTTGTCTATCCCGGTCAAGAACAAACTTGCTTCCTTTGTGGCAGTGCATCTCATATTCGACGTTATTGTCCTGGTAAAGGTTCGCGTCAAATTGGGAATAATAATAACAGACCCTTTCTGATGAGTGATCTTCTAAAACCGATACGAGATGTGCCTGATGGAAATCATCCTTCGAATGTACTTCCGATCTCAGAGGAGGCAACCACCAGTGCTAGCTTGCGTATGGTTGAGCCGAATACTAGAGAAGATGTACAAGGTGAACAAGATTTCACAAGAGAAGATGGAACTTCTACTGAAACTACTACCAGACCGACCATGTTATCAGGACATGACCTCATACAAGACGATATAGAGAACATTCTTGTCGAAATGGAAGATTCTGATACTATTCTGATGAGGATGAAAGTGACACAAGTAATGAACAAAATTCTAAAACATATATTGAAGCTAAAGAGCCTGGGAAGAAGTGCCGCAAGAAAATCCTGAACTTGATCAAGTCAAAAATGATGGTCAATCTACGAACATAGGAAAAAACAAAATACTTGGAAACTCATCACAACTGGATTCTCGTATAAAAGAAATGTTATGGTTTATTTAACGACGCTCGCAACTGCAGAGGTTATATCAGCGTCGCCGGATGTGCCGGAATTTTGTCCCGCAGGAGTTCTTTTACATGCCAGTAAATCTACTGACATGAGCCTGTCGTATTTAAGCACACTTAAATGCCATCGACCTGGCCCGGGATCGAACCCGCAACCTTGGGCATAGAAGGCCAGCGCTATACCAACTTGCCAACCAGGTCGACGTATAAAAGATGATGGAAATCAAGTTAAATTAACAAAGGGGAGCAGTAACCAGTCTAATGCAATAACCAGTATACAGGAGTCTCGGACGCGGATGGAAGGTGATAACTGGAGTGACGAGATAGAAATGGAAGGGAAGACATTGGAAAGTGAAGTAGACATGATTGATTCACGAGCTTAGACGCATGGTTAAAAAAAACTAACGAAAGTGATTACGAAACAACGTGTACATCCATACAAGTCTGACGAAAGCAAGTCAGGCACTTTCCACTTACGGAAAGCTGATCAATATTAATTTTCATGGCTTCGCCGCTAATTGACTATTGCAACGATAAATTTTAATAGCAGTTCATCACCTACAAAAATGAAAATGTTAGGCCTACAGTCTTTTTTAAATGTAAATGACATAGACATTGTTTTTTACAAGAAATCGTATGTGACAGTTTTTGCTCAATTTATGGTTATAATTCATATATTAATATTGGATCGGATTATTGGGTACAGGGTTCTTAACTAAATCCGGGTTAAATTTGGAGAAAATTGAAAAACTCCCCTCTGGTAGGGGTATCAGTGGTACTTATCGGGGACATGTTTTATAAATATTTATGCACCTTCTGGAAGTAACAAAAGATTAGCGAGGAATGACTTTTTTCAAAATTATGTTCCTTATTTGATGCGTGACCTACCCCCATCATATATACTTGGAGGGGACTTCAATTGTGTTCTCAGGCCCCAGGACTGTACCTGTGCTTACCAGCCTAGTGTTGCTTTACAACAGTTAATTAATCAACTGCAAATGGAAGACTCATGGATACACAAAGCCCGCAGTATGGAATATACATATTTTTCACACAATTCTGCTGCAAGATTGGATCGATTTTATGTATTGAAGAACATTAAAAAGAAAATTAGTCGGGTAGAAACCTCAGCCGTCCCCTTCTCTGATCATGCAGCTGTTATACTTCGTATAGCATTGAATGCCTCCTTTATTCCTATGGGTCGAACATATTGGAAAATGAATATAAGTTATTTGGAAGATATAGAACTTAAAGATCTCGTACAACAATCTTGGGAAGTGTGGACTTAAAAAAACACGATATTCTGATATACCTGAATGGTGGGAAAAACTTGTAAAACCCAAAATCAAATACCTGTTCAAACAATATTCGTATAATAAACATCACGCAGAAGAAAATAAATTAAACTTTTATTTCCGATGGTTATCGGACATACAGAAGCTTTATGTGCCTACAGTGAAAAGTCGATCTGATATGAGTTGTATTAAAGCAAAAATTACAAGTATATACCGGAGGAGACTTGAAGGAATCAAAATACGTAGTCGTATGGCCCTAAATGTGTTAGACGAAAAGACGAGTCTATATCATCTATTGGCTGATCAAAAACGCCGTAATAAAAGTATGATCCTGAAAATAAATAATAACGATGGACAAGAATATGTGGTGTGTCTAAAACGTTCGGTGAATGGTGTCATATCTGAACGGCAACTTGGCGCATGTGCTTGCGCATGCGCATGGTTCTTCAGAGACTTGGGGAGAATCGATACACAGCATGCAATGCATGTGACTGGCAGTGTAAACAGACTGCGACCAGTTGAACGTAGTCAGTGTGAGAGGAAGTGTCACAGCGCAATGGAGCAACGTGTAAACATCAAGTTCTGCTACAAATTGGGGAAGACTGCAACGGAGACACATGGAATGTTGGTGCAGGTGTACGAATGGTTTAAATGCTTCCGTGAAGGGAAGGAAACAATTGAGGATGAGCCACGTTCAGGTCGGCCATCGACAAGCAGAACCCCAGAAATGATCGAGAAAGTGCGACAAATGCTGGCACAAGATCGGCGACTGACTCTAAGATTGATTGCGGAGGAATTGGACATTAGCAAGGACACGGTACACACCATCATCCGCGATGATTTGGGTAAGCGGAAGATCTGCTTCCGATTTGTGCCGCACTAGCTCACAGACGAGCAAAAAGCAAAACGGATGGAAACTTCTGGTGGTTTCATTTCCATGTGTGACCAGTATCCATTGCTTCTGAAAACCATCGTCACGGGAGATGAGACCTGGTGCTACCAGTTCGATCCGGAATCAAAACGGCAATCGATGTCATGGTGTTCACCGACTACACCGCGACCAAAAAAAAACCATCTGCAAAAATCCAAGGTGAAAACACTGTTGATCGCCTTCTTCGACAACAATGGCATCATCCACAAGGAATTTGTTCCTGCAGGTCAAACCTTTAATGCTGCATTTTACCAGTCCGTTTTGGACCGATTGCTACAGCGTATCCGGCGGGTTCGGCCAAAGTTGCACAGGACTGGAAAATGGATGCTGCTCCATGACAATGCCCCTGCACACTGTGCTATCCGTGTGCGCCAATTCCTGGCTCAGAAGATGGTAACTGTTCTTGAACACCCTCCGTACTCTCCTGATCTGGACGCCTTCAAGCGGGGAAACAGGAAGAAGTCCGCAGGATCCAGATCAGGGGAGTACGGAGGGTGTTCAAGAACAGTTACCATCTTCTGAGCCAGGAATTGGCGCACACGGATCGCACAGTGTGCAGGGGCATTGTCATGGAGCAGCATCCATTTTCCAGTCCTGTGCAACTCTGGCCGAACCCGCCGGATACGCTGTAGCAATCGGTTCAAAACGGACTGGTAAAATGCAGCATTAATTGTGTGACCTGCAGGAACAAATTCCTTGTGGATGATGCCATTGTTGTCGAAGAAGGCGATCAACAGTGTTTTCACCTTGGATTTTTGCAGACGGTTTTTTTTTTTTTTTTTTTTTTTTTTTTTGGTCGTGGGGAAGTCGGTGAATACCATGATATAGATTGCCGTTTTGATTCCGGATCGAACAGGTAGCACCACGTCTCATCTCCCGTGACGATGGTTTTCAGAAGCAATGGATCCTGGTCACACATGGAAATGAAACCACCAGAAGTTTCCATCCGTTTTGCTTTTTGCTCGTCTGTGAGCTAGTGCGGCACAAATCGGAAGCAGATCTTCCGCTTACCCAAATCATCGCGGATGATGGTGTGTACCGTGTCCTTGCTAATGTCCAATTCCTCCGCAATCAATCTTAGAGTCAGTCGCCGATCTTGTGCCAGCATTTGTCGCACTTTCTCGATCATTTCTGGGGTTCTGCTTGTCGATGGCCGACCTGAACGTGGCTCATCCTCAATTGTTTCCTTCCCTTCACGGAAGCATTTAAACCATTCGTAAACACATTTTCTGCTCACGGCTTTCCTCCCGTACACCTGCACCAACATTCCATGTGTCTCCGTTGCAGTCTTCCCCAATTTGTAGCAGAACTTGATGTTTACACGTTGCTCCATTGCGCTGTGACACTTCCTCTCACACTGACTACGTTCAACTGGTCGCAGTCTGTTTACACTGCCAGTCACATGCATTGCATGCTGTGTATCGATTCTCCCCAAGTCTCTGAAGAACCATGCGCATGCGCAAGCATATGCGCCAAGTTGCCGTTCAGATATGACACCATTCACCGAACTTTTTAGACACACCACGTATACTACACAACATTCAATTAGTCGTGTGTTTTACGAACATTATAGTCATTTATTCAGTAACGAAACAGTTCGACACACTAATTTAGAAAATTTTTTTGGACCTGCACCATATCGAATCTCGGAAATGGAAAATGAAAAATTGGAGCAACATATCAGTAAGGAAGAAGTTTATGCAGCTCTTTTGCAAGGGAAAAAATCTAAAACACCTGACAGCGACGGAATCCCACAGGAATTCTACCTTAAAGTTTGGGAACTAATAGGCACCGATTTTACAGAAGTACTCAGTGTTATTATTACTAGGCAGAGACTTTGTACATCTCAAAAACGTGGGATAGTAGTCCTAATTAAAAAGAAAAACGCACAAGATCATGTGAATGATTATAGACCAATCAGTCTCCTAAACTATGACTATAAACTGTTAGCGAAGGTATTGACCAACAGGATACGACCATTTCTTAGCGAGCTCTTACATTCAGAACAACATTGCAGAATAATAGGACGTAATATATTTAATGTCATATGTTCTCTAAGAGATGTCATCGCTCATGCCAATCACTCCCGAACCAAATACCTTATAGCCTCCCTGGATTTTCGTAGGGCATTTGATAATATTAGTCATGAATACCTGTTTCACTGCTTGTCTTGGTATGGTTTTAGTGAGAAGTTCATATCTTATATTCAGACCTTATATACTAATATTGTATCAGTTATTCAAATTAATGGTTTTCAAACACCAGAGATTCCTGTTTCAAAATCAGTTCGTCAGGGCTGTCCAGCATCTATGACATTATTTATCTTAGCCCTACATCCTCTGGTACTGAAGTTAAATGAAAATATCATTGGTGTATCCTTTAACAATTATCATCTGTCTGTGGCGGCGTATGCTGATGATGTGAACGTAATCCTTGCAAATGACGAGGATACCCAACACATGACAGATTCTCTACATCAATATTCTGCGATGTCTGGACTAACGCTAAACCATCACAAATCACATATATTACCTCTTGGGCCCTGGGATATTCAACCTCAAGTTGCTCCTTTCACAACAATTACATCCTTAAAAATTCTAGGTATTTTATTTTCACCATCCATTATTGAAATGCAACAACAAAATTGGAAAATTGTCTCTCAGACAATTACCGCTCAACAGCTTTATTATCATGATCTCACTTTACATCAGAGAAGTTGAATAGTGCACACATTTTTACTATCGAAATGTTGGTATCTGGCCCAGGTGCTTCCAATAACAATTACCTCTGCAAGGCAAATAATGAGTGCAATATGCTGGTTCTTATGGAAAGGAAGCATCTTTCGTGTATCCCTGTCAACTCTGTGTCTCCAACCCACTGAAGGGGGGATAGGATTACTAAATATTCGTCTGAAGTGTATGGCCTTATTTTTAAGTCGCGGACGGAAAATACAGCATACTCTATCGTGTTTTTCAGCTTTCTGGCTACAGTCTTGGGCGACAGCAAGTGATTTGCGAAATCCTCCTGATTTACGTGTTGTGCCACGATATCTCAAATACCTTTGGACTTGTATACAAGAATGGAGTTAACTAGATCCCGCTCAGTTTCTAGTAAACAAAAGTTTATCAAAGGCAATTTGCAATACATTAGTACTAACTGTTCCTGTTGCTCCTCTACGTATTCAGCGTATTGTACCAGAGAATACCAAGTTCACTCAACTTTGGAAGAATATAGATTCCCGGGTGCTACCGGTGACAGTGTGCTCTGTGTGGTATACAGTAATCCATGACATAATCGCAACAAAAGAACGTTTATTTAAAATAAACAGAGTAAACAACGATGTGTGTCAGTATTGTCAACAAAAAGATTCCTTGCATCATTGTCTTAATATTTGTACAAGGAATCTCTCCATACGAGAACAATTTGGGAAATATGTGAAGAACAATAATATATTTGGCAACGACACTCTTCACTCCACAATGTTTCAATTACCAGACTTCAATCTTAAGCCACAGCAAAGACAAAGCTGCACTGTGGCTGATAGGTCATACAGTAACTTTCCTTATTCAAAACCAAGAGAATACCTTTAAAACACATTATGTAGCTTACATTAAACAGGCTAGAAGGAACAGAATTCTCCATCGAAAATGGGACCTTTTGTTTGGGAATTATCTTGGGCACTTAGATTAATTAAATTTGATAGTACAAACACTATCAATAGGGAAATGTAAGCAAAATTTAAATACAGTACATGTCTTTATTTTAATTTGTCTTCATAAAATAAAGTTCCCTCTGAGTATAGAGTGTGTGGTTTCTCCCGGAGTGAATGATTTTGTTATTGGATGAATGAACATGTACTGTTTGATTACTATAGAGTGAAGAATTACTTAAATAGTGCAAGTCAGATTCATATTTTATTTTATAATGGTTAATACGTATTTACAAGGTTATTTAAAGTACCGTATATACGGGGTAAAAAGTATGCGTGGAAAAAAAAATTTTAAAAAAAGTTGAAACTCAAGGTCAAATTGACTCAATTTATTTTGATTTTAGCAAAGCATTTGATATTGTTCCTCACAAAATTTTATCAAATGAATTAAGTAAATTTGGTCTCTTCACTAACTACGTGAATTGGTTTGGAAATTAACAATCTTGTATTCTACTAGGTAATTCTCTCTCAGTTCCATTTAATAGTTTATGTGGAGTTCCTCAAGGGTCTACTTTGGAACCTCTCTTATTTTTATTATTTATAAATGACATAAGTAAAAGAATAAGTTCTAGCTGTCTTTTATTTGCGGATGACTTCAAAATCTTTCGTAAAATTAATAGTCTGGCTGATTGTCAAATTCTTCAAAATGATATTAATTCAGTTGCACTATGGTGTGTTGAAAATGGAATGAAAATTAATCATTTCCTTCTCACGTAAAACTACTTCCCTAAAATTTAATTATTATCTTAATAATGTCATAATTACTAGAAAAGATTGTATTAGAGATCTTGGTGTCTTACTTGATTCTAAATTATACTTCCATGATCATGTGCAATATATTTATACCCATTCATTAAGAATGCTTGGACTAATTAGGTCTATAACTTATTCTTTTTTCACTCCTATGTGTCTATTAATTTTATGCTATACATTGGTTAGATCCAAGCTTGAATGTGCATCTGTTGTATGGAACTCCACTACTTCCACTGACTCGGCTAAATTGGGGAATATTCAAAGAAAATTTATTTCCTTGTGTTCTTATAGATTTTTACTTAATTGCGATGACTATAAATATGAGTTTAACTGCAAATATTTTAATTCCTGTAGTATTGTGTCAGATGTCAAGATCTTGATTATTTACTTGTTTGCAAAGTCATTAAGGGTGATATTGATTGTGAATCCTTCTTAAGCAATATCAGTCTTCGTATTCCTGCTAAGGGTTTAAGATTTCAAAAATAAATTTATAACAGAAATTCTAAATCTCTCTCTCCATTCTGCAGGTGTATAAAATATGCTAATTTGCATGGATTGAACTCGTATCCCTTTGATGTGTAGTACATACTTTTTGGAGTTTTATGTCAGTTATTAATTTGTCTTTTGTTTAGAATTATTCTACTTATGTTTCATATCATTTGTATTACCGGGTATATTAATTTATATGATTCCATCTTTTCATTTTCAATTATCATTATTTTTAATTGTCATTATTTTAATAATTAATCCTATGCACTTTTACTGTAATTTCTATCATTGTCAATGTTTTGTTTATGAAATTGTAATGTGCTGAACTGTTATTGGCGCCTGGCTGATGTACAGTACATTAAATATTAGTAAATAAATAAATACATTACTATTATTATTATTATTATTATTATTATTATTATTATTAGCCTATTATTTTATTTTTATTATTATTTTATTATTATTATTATTATTATTATTATTATTATTATTATTATTATTATTATTATTATTTCAGTATGTGGCAATGTGACTTTACCATCTTCTGTGATATCTGGTATTTGTTAGCAACACTGAAGATGCGGCCAAATTAGCCTTTTAAGAACTACTCTTACGTGATCCTCACTTAGGTAGACAAAGATGAATCTAGCTAGAATTTTCTTTATAGTGTACAGACATCTTAAGAAATGCAGGCTATTTTTTCATGATATGTAATTATGATAAAACTTCCATAGGAAATATGGCTACATTTTCATTTTATGTAACTAAGAGTATCGTCTCGTAAGGAAAAAACCTACATTTTATATTACATAATTTAAAATAATAGTTCTATAAGAATTACAGGCTACATAGTCCTACCATATAACTAAGATGATAGTTTCGTAAGAAATCTTCATTTAATGAACAGGTCTCCTACAAAAGACCTTTCCGGTTTCGAATACATGTAATTTACGTTCTATAAATCGAACCAATCGGTTATTAATGTACAACAGCATTACCGAACAAAGTTTGGTGCAGATCCACCCAGTGGGCCTACAATCCGTCAATGGTGCACTGATTTTTAAGGCAAGATTCTTCGCAAGCAGTTGCGATTTCATCCGTACCGACTACTGTTGTTGCAAACCCTTAAACCAGAGGAAAAAGTGCTAAGAAAAAATATCTGCATAAGTATGCTGACTTTAATTGAAAACGATGATGAATTTATTCGTTCCACGGCGTTTTCTGACGAAGCCACTTTAATTTTTCTGGTAAGTTGAACAACATAAATTCAGAATCTGGGGTCCTAAAATCCGCGTACCTACGTGAAACTTGACTATAGATTGATGTGTGCTGTGTTACCAAGAAGGGACACATTGAACATCTTTAAGGTAATAAACTACACTTCTTGAGTTTCTCTTTCCATTGGTATTATTTTCATGCACCTCAGATTGATAGAACATAAATTACATGTGTTCGAAACCGAAAAGGTTTTTCCTAGGAGCCCTGTATAAAAGAAAATTGTTTCATAATAAATCTGTAGTGCTCGGGAAAAGTGACACAAATCAGTTTCCACAAACCTTTTTTGATAATTTATTGACAACTTACGGAACAAATGCTTGCTTGGAAAAAAATACATAAGTATTCCTCCCATTACAATAATTCATACAGAAAAAAATCAAATCGACATAAACCAGTGTAAGTTGTCAATAAATTACCAAAAAAGGTTTGTGGAAACTGACTTATGTCATTTTTCCCAAGCACTGCAGAAATACAGGATATGTTTTTCATTTTTGCGTAACTACTTTTCATTTTATCCTAGATCATATTATATACCCAGATTGCTCGGCCTTATAGGCTTTGACTGTAACAACTTTTGTCAGGTTTACTATGCTGCCATCTAGTTGTTACATAAAGAGTCACGTCATAACTCCTATTTGAATTGTATTAGCGATTGTACTGCCATCTCGCGTTTGTTTATGGCGGACAGGTGGTGATCCTGGTGGTTGTTCTCTTCAAAGTGCTACCGATTTGAACATAGAGATGAGCAATCTGACATGTGATCTACCATTTTATATAACTGAGATAATAGTTTAATAAGAACAATTTTATGTAACTAAGATACTAGTTTCATAAGAAATAAGGTTATAGTTTTATTTTATGCAACTCTTATGAAACTAAGCGTTCCTTCAGTTTGTGTGTAACGATTTTTGTTACACCTTATTGTTTCTCTTTTTTCTTAGACAAAGAAGAATTCTTCGTTCGAGATACATTTGTCAATGTAATAAGTTATCAGTATGAAGCGGCAATCCTGCCCTGTCAACCAACAAGTCCTGAAATCGAGGTCACAATATATAAAGATAATGAAGAGGTGAGTAATATCAGAGGACGGTCATGTGTCCTCCCTAGAAAATCTGCTCTTGATTGGTTTATTATTATTATTATTATTATTATTATTATTATTATTATTATTATTATTATTATTTATCAGCAAATGTTACCATAATTCTTATATACATGCCTGAATATATTATAGGCCTATATCTTCCCTTGAATGATAAAATAATTACTAGACTACGCTATATCTCCATTTTATTTTATTTTTTATCTTTTGATGACTATTAAGCTATTTACTAGTTACTGATTTAATAATAATAATAATAATAATAATAATAATAATAATAATAATAATGGTAATACTAATAACAATACTGATAGCATTATCAGAAGCAGCAGTAATAATAATAATAATAATAATATAAACTGGTTGAATATTACGTGCTAGCGTAGTAATGAAAGGAGCTATTAAACTCCAAGAACTGAAATCAACCATAAATCATCGTCATGAAGAGAAAGATGACATAAATAAATGTAGTGGCGAACGAATTAGTTCGTTCTCTTAAGCCTTCCAAGAAAGGAGAATTTTATAAAAGGGTAATGATCAAGGTGGCTGAAATAATTTGTCCAGCAAAAGTTGTGCGCATTTCTCGACTAAGTATCCAGAAGAGAATTCAGGCTATTTCTGATAGTGTTCATGAGGAATATTTAAAAAAAAGCACGAAAATGTGTGTATATATATTTTTTATTGGTTCTTGATGACAGTAATGACATTACTGATACAGCACAGCTTGCAATTTTTATTCGCGGGTTGATGAAGAACCCAATGTTAGTGCACGAACCACCACTGGTTGTAGTTTTTATGCCATGTACCTCTCCCCCCTCTCCTTACTTCATAAGACTGTCTCTCGTGTGTAATCACTGCCGTTCGAGTTTTGGTCACCACTGCTTTAGAACTACGGTACATTTGAAATCACAACATATAATTTAAATGATTTGTGTCTTACAACATTTAACTTTTATTTTAATGTAATTTCTATGAAATTGTTATAAATGAAGACTAGTGTACGGTACCCTAAAAGTTAAAATCAACAAATAGGTGGCAAGTCGTCCTTTAATATTGTGCACATCATGTATTGCGTTACTTCGTTCCAGTACAACGTTGTCTGTTTTTTTTTTTTTTCCTTCTCGAGTTATGACGATTGAGGAGTTAATCTTGAAATTCCTTTCCATGAATTCACTATATGAAATCGTACTTGGAAATAGAAGAAGCAGAGGTGAAACGGAACAGAAGACGAAGAAATAAATGACGAGTTAGCCCTTCCGTGCAAAGTCCTAGACATATTTAATGGCTTCCTCCTCATCTTTCTGCTGACATTACCCCATATTTTCCCCACACACTATTCCTCCTCACTTGCACATTTCCATGTACTACAGCAGATACACCCAACCTTCTAAGATTTTTATATTTTGATATATTTTCAGCTCTGTGTTCATCAAGCCATCATTACAATATGTATAATATGTTTTTGCTTTTCCTGTATCAGGTGAAACTTGGAAAACATGAAGGCAGAAATCTGGTCGTGTCATACGACCCCACTAAGGGTTTCATTTTTGATAATGTCAATACAATTGATGGAGGATCGTATATATGCAAAGCAAAACGGAGAAATTCACCAGAAGAAAGGACTATGTTTGTTGAGTTAACTATCAAAAGTAAGATATTAGAAGTTATACGTATTTGTCTCAGGTGTAGTAAAAAAGGGAAAGGAAACTAAGTACTGTGGTAATAGATATAAACTTTTGGTACATATATAAAATATATTACATTATACCTTCACAAAATTTCATTCAAACCAAAAATGAAGAAATAAAAATACAGTTTTATTTCAAGCTATAATTAAGCAGAGAATGAAGTACTCTAGTATCTTCAATGTACAGCAACTATACGTAAATCAATTTAAGATCATTTAAGAGCGAGTAAATTGAAGTTAATGTAGCTTATAAGTATGTTAGAATTTTATAGTTAAGTTCTGTAAATTATCATCTTATACATTTTTGCAGCTAAAGAACAGTATGCAATGAAACCAACAATAAATGGCACCATACCTATCATTATACGTGAAGGGAGACAACTTGTGCTGAATTGTACAGGTCATGCACATGATAGGAATTTCAACGTCATTTGGAAAAGCCCGCATAATACAGAACTGGTATGTATTTGGTATATGGCCGGTTTTACCAAGCTTCACTATGTTTTTAATGATTCATTAAATTATTGTTATAGCTCACCAACATCTTGAGGTATATGTACACCCACAAAACGCAAAAAATGATGAAAAATTAGAGTTTCAAAATATAACTATTTTAATAGAGAATTTTCTCCCCTTTAATTTGATATAAGAATTTTCGATTTATCCCTTATGGTTTTTCAGATAAGTCCCATTTTCCAAAATTCTGCGTCATCAGCCACGGTCACTTCTACGAAGATTACTCCAAAAGTAATGCACAACATTTTTTTTTAATTTATTTTTCATTCTAAACCTTTACAATTTATGGAGGTCATATATACGTCCTTCCCCCTTGTATTCAAATTTAATTTAAGTCGTTCCCGTGAGTGGCGCCATGATGGCACTTTTTCAAGTTGGCTGCTGTACTTGACATTCGTCAGAAGCAACGTGCTGTTATCGAGTTCCTGTGCTGTGAGAACAAGACAGTGGGAAACATTCACAAGATGTTGAAAAAAGGTGTATGGAAATGCAGCTGTCGATCATAGTACGGTTAATCGGTGGGCAAGCAGATTATCTTGTGAAAGAGGCCACGCCAATATTCGGGATACTCCTGCAGTGGAAGATCCTGCACTGCATGAAGACCTGACAACGTGCAGCACTTTAACAACATGGCTGTGGCTGACAAACGCATAACAGTGAAAGAATTGTCACTCCAAGATGGAATAGAAGAAGCAGTTGTGTGCAGAGTATTGAAACAGTTGGGGTTAAAAAAGGTTTGTGTCGACCTGGTTGGCGAGTTGGTATAGCGCTGGCCTTCTATGCCCAAGGTTGCGGGTTCGATCCTGGACCAGGTAGATGGCATTTAAGTCAGGCTCATGTCAGTAGATTTACTGGCATGTAAAAGAACTCCTGTGGGACAAAATTTCGGCACATCCGGCGACGCTGATATAACCTCTGCAGTTGCGAACGTCGTTAAATAAAACATAACATTAACAAAAAAAGGTTTGTGCCAGGTGGATTCCGAGGATATTAACAGAAGCCCACAAAGAAACCAGAAAAACAGTGTGCAGCAAACTTTTGGACCAGTATGAGAATGGTGGAGATGAATTTCTTGCAAGAATTGTGACAGGAGATGAAGCATGGCTCCACGATTTTGGTCGGAGATAGAGGCAAACAATGGAGTGGCATCATGCAAATTCACCGAAGAAAAGAAATTCAAAACTGTGCCTTTGACAGGAAATGTTATGGCTACTATGTTTTTCAGTTCAGAAGGACTCTTGCTTGTGGACATTATGCCAAATGGAACCACCATTAATTCTGATGCTTATGTGACAACTCTCAAGAAACTTCAAGCTCGACTGAGTCATGTTAGATCACATCGGGAGAAGCAGAATGTTCTGCTATTGCACAACAACGCATGGCAACATGTCAGTCACAAGACCATAGACCAGATCAGAAAACTTGGATGGACAACACTGAAACATCTGCTTTCAGTCCGGATCTGGCACCATGCGATTATCATCTCTTTGGTAAACTGAAGGAACGAGGTTTGAAGATGACTCCCTCGTGCACGCTGCTGAAGAGTGGCTCAGACATGTTGGTCCAGACTTTTATCGTGCAGGTATACAGGCCCTCATTCCAAGGTGGCATAAGGCAGTTGAAAGGTGCCGGGATTATGTGGAAAAGTGACGTATTGTTCCTGAAGGATGTATCTACATTCTATGAAAATAGCAAAGCTGTAGCATAAAAATGTAATTTTTAAATAAATATTGTGGATTACTTTTGGAGTGATCCTCATAGCTGTCAATCCCCTCATCCAGCATTGCTTGTAAAATAAACTTCTTTCTAGTCCAAAAATAGATTCATAGATATTAGGGCATGATCATTAGATTGAAAACACGTTTTTACACAATGAAGTAATTTATAATCTTCTACTGTTAGTCATAAAACTGTAAATTTGTGTGTCAGTGATGTTGTACGTCATTTTAATAAGAGTCCAAAAGTAGAAATTAAAATTCTGAGGAGGATGGGCATAAACCCTGGGACAAACACCAGCGCAGGATTTGTTGCATTAATGGAAAATAAGGACAAAAATGCCAAAAAAAAACATTCAACACCTGAAGTTAAAACGAGGAGGAGGTATTTGAGAGGCAGAAAGAAGCTGAAACAGGACCGACATGAAGCTGCTTAAAGGGTGGCATATGATGATGGAGTGTTCTAGGCTCTGAAAGTTTGTGGCTCATTTCCTGCAAATAGTAATTTTAGAATATTTAATTCTTTTAAACATGATATCTCAGCCAAATATGGTGATACCAGGAAAATATTGGTGTCATTTTGAAGCTTGAAATGTCCCCTAGTGCCTGACAATGAGTAAAATAACGTTAATGTAGTTAATAATTATCTATGGATTTTTTACATGATTTATGCAACATAAAATATTAGTATAAGTTACATATATGGTAATATTTAATTAATGTAAATGAAAATAAAAAATAGCTATATGTCAGGCACTAAAGAATACTTTTAGCTATAAAACAGTGAAGAAACTGTGGCTCTGTCTTAAAAACTGCATGAGCCATCATGTTTTAAGTTGTATGTCAAAATTATGAAGAAAATAATTTTTATAAACAATTTAGACATAATTTCAAGGGATCTGTTCACTTCATCCTCTTTCTGGTACCATTCTCTATTGTATAAAAATTTTACAGAGCAAAATTATGCAAAAAAAATTTTTTGTATGTAAAGGAGTACATATACCTTAAGCCCTAAAAAAAACAGTAAAGCTATCATTATTTAATGAGAGAAATTTCCGTCTTTAAATTTTTAATGGTTCGCTCATTGCAATATGAAATGGCGGAACGTTTCGGAGCAGAATTTTATTGTTTCATCTGGAACTGCTCGAAAATCAAGAGCCAGATGGAGATAATGTTAACCATTTAAGAAACGATCATTTTAAAAATCTGAATGACACAAAATTTCAGGAACGATACCGCATCATGAAGATCGTGATACTCAGAATTTTAGAACATTTACTGTATTTTGTAACATCCTTGCTTCATTGTTGGCCCATATGCAAATGATATAGCAGGTACACAATTTGCAATGTAGTAGGCTGTGGTTTCATAAAGATGTTTGATATAGTTATGACTTATGACAAATTCATTGAGTGCACTTATTTATCCGTAATGAAGCAATACCTAAATGTTAAGAAAATTTGGTTGGTGAACAGCTCGCATTTTAGTGAATTGTTAAATATTTTAATGTTCACTGCTTAATGTTCCATTTGGATTGATTTATTGAAGCTTGGTGAAACCGACCATGAGAGAATTATTTATGTCTGTTCTTTTATTTTAATTAATACAATAGAAAACATTTATGATGTTAATCGAAATTCTTGTAAACTGTGTGTTTTCACTCATACCAAGGTTTTAATTTTAATTTATATAATTTCGTATGTTAAATATATGCAGAATATCTAATTTTGAAAATATTTGTACTTTATATTTAATAATAATTAAGATTCTTTGTACCTTTCATTAATTATAATAGAAATCTTTGTGTGTATTATAGCCAATATTATTCTCAACTGTCAGTAGACTGATACAATTTCCAGGAATAAATATCATCACACCATCACTCCATTATAATATCATATAACTACACCTGTTAACATTGTATCATAATATCACTACAGCAGACCATAATAACATCATTGCATCAGACCGTCGCAACATCACTACATCAAACCGTTATAACATCATTATATCGGATCGTTATAACATCACTACATCGGACCATCACTACATCGGACCATCACTACATACAATTTATTTTCATTTACTCCCCATTACAACATCAATATTTTAAACTTTCTCACTCCAACTTATTTTTACATTATGCGCGAGCTCCTCTTTCCACTACTTTTAAATTATTCTTGTATTCCAATTTACTACCTTTCGCTTTCATATAATAATACACTCCAAATAATTATTTTTATAAACATTATCCTTATTCGGATGTTTAGCACAGGGTAGTAACACTTTTTTATGAAGACGTGTTTAGCTAGTGCACTTCTTCTATTAATTTCGATTGCATTTTTTTTTTTTTTTCATTATTTGTAAGTGCAGAAAGTTGCGTACTAGAAAGAGGCAAGCATTTAGATGTCAATTTCTTCGTAGTCTAGTTCCAATAAGAAATTTAATAAAACTGGTTCTAAAACTGACTGAAAAGGAAACCAAAGACGTCATATGCTTAAAGAAAAAAAAAAAAACTTATGACGTAGGAGCAGCATTGGAACATTTCCCTGGAAACTTCCTTTCTACACTTGATGTATGTCTTCAAAATGAATATGCGACAACGCAGTGAATATCTCGAATGAAATCTCTCTCACGACTGCACAACAAAACTGTCCTAGTCCGATGAAATCTCATTCATAACTAAATGCAGGCGGGAAGAGTGCCTGAGACTATGGAGGGGAATCCCAGCGTTTGCTTGGGGCTTGGACCGCAGGCCAGCTGAGCATGCTTAGGATCTTTTAGACTACCCGCACTGTAGTGTCTGCAATTTTTCAAATATCTTGTCACAATCTGATAAAATTGCAATGTCGTTGGCAAGTCTAGTGCTATATCTGCTTCTGCTATTAATTTGTATACTCTTAAAACTTGTTACAGCGTCTTTAATGTATGCACATTTAAAATAAATAAAATGATAAAGAGCATCTCTGCATTACACCTCTTATTATTTTACTTTTCTTTCACTTATATTTACATCAATAAAATTACTAAAGTCTGTTTTTTCTTGTCTTTTGAATCTGTTTCGAAGTTCTTTTTATGTGTGAATAATCGCTTCCACTCCACACTATCAAAGATTTTTATGCAATAGCAAATTAAAATAGTCTACATAGACTTAGTCACTCTTTAATAAGTGGTTCCCCACCGAGTCAGAAGTTACAATGAATGATGGGTACTCAAGTTGGATAATGTTTCATTATTTATTTACATAGAGAGTTGCTTACAAACGTCAAATCGCACTTAAAAAGAATACACTAGAATTAATGCTTAATTCTTAATATTTTCAAGAAGTAATATCTTCTAGATGGATGATCAAAACTTCTTAGTGTACTTTGAGTTAAGTGTAATAATGTATTAATTACTCAAAAATTTATGAAGCCTATTTTAGTGCTGAGAAACGTTTGATCATATTCAAGTATGATAAACCATTTAAAACATTCAGTATCAAAGAAATAACTATAGGAATATATGTACAATTTTTGCATTATATTTGTTGTTACAGCCTCCAGATAAAAGTTCAGCACCTTATAAATGTAGAGGTAATTACAATTGCATAGATAGACTTGTAAGAATCTCTAACATGAAAATCAAGGACACTGGAAACTACACGTGTGTGGTAAATTCCGCTGGAAAGAGTGCAAATGATTCCAGATGGGTTAAAGTAATTGGTGAGTTTCATTAGTGAATACTGAAGAACATTAAATATTCGTTACGTAAAGTATGCAATATATAATTCACGCATATTATATTAAGAGAGTATTTTTACCTCTTTGTTCGCTTGTCTGTCTGCCTGTCTAACAGTCTCTCCATTTTCCTGTTCGCTCATCTCTCCATTTTCCTGTTCGCTCATCTCTCCATTTTCCTGTTCGCTCATCTCTCCATTTTCCTGTTCGCTCGTCTCTCCATTTTCCTGTTCGCTTCTCTCTCCATTTTCCTGTTTGCTCGTCTCTCCATTTTCCTGTTTGCTCGTCTCTCCATTTTCCTGTTCGCTCGTCTCTCCATTTTCCTGTTTGCTCGCCTGTCCATTTGCCTGTCTGCTCGTCTCTCTGTCTACGTGTCTGCTCGTCTGTGTGTTTGCTTGTATGCTGCTCTATCCGTTCTCCCTGTTTGTTCGTCTGTCAATTTGCAGGTTTGCTCCTCTGCGACTTCCCCCGTTTGCTCGTTTGTCTGCCTGCCTGTTGCTCACCTACCCGTTTACCTTTTTTGCTCGTCTACCTATTTTTCAGTTTGTTCGTCTGCCTATTTGCTTGTTTGTTCGTCTACCTATTTGCCTCTTTGCTTTTCTTTCTATTTGCCTGATTGCTATTTTTCTTATTTACTATTTTCTTGTTTGTTCGTCTTCCTATTTGCCTGCTTGCTTTTCTTTTTAATTGCATGTTTGCTTCTTTCTACTGTCTTGTTTGCTCGTATTCCTACTTGCGTGTTGGCTTGTCTTCCTATATACCTTGTTGTTCCGAGTTTTATGTTCGTATTAATGTCATGTTAATTGAAAAGATAAAACTATTCCTCACAAATACTGGACGATTTTAGCTCTTCTGTTAAAGTAGGGTCTACTCTAAATAAATTATTGTGATTATATCTATTTAATAAATGCTCTTTATATTTGAAACTGTACCCTATTACTTGAATTCAGAATGATTTTCTGTTGCAGGATGGAATGAAACAACAATTAAATTGACGTCACAATCAAAGGAGACCATCTATGTAAAGAATAAACTTGCGAAAATTGTGGTTTATATCTTTGCTCCAGAAGAACCAAATTTGATATGGCGTGGACCAGATGATGTAGACTTGGAATCAAGAGGAGATAAATACCAAGTAACTCGCCGTAGTGATCAAATAGTCCTGAATATCTTGAACCTTGATAGTAGTGATTCAGGATTGTACTATCTTAGAGGAGAAGACAACGCAGGTGGTAGAAGGGAAATAGCGTGGCTTAACAGAACGCTCATTGTAGAAGGTGAGAAGCAGCTCCTGTTCTTTGGATGGCATCCATTAATGGAAGTTCCTTTTGTTACATCTTTAAATAATCAAGGATATAATTTGTTTCTTTAAATAAAAGTAATACGTACAGTCTCAGAAACAAAGACCGATGTCTGTAGGTTCAGA